>NC_132879.1:53932093-54009593 GCF_030463535.1 Salminus brasiliensis | reverse complement strand
ATGCAGTTTGACCGCTCCTGTCTGCTCTAATTGCACTCGGGAGAAAGTCTCATATTTGGCACTCTCCAGCCTTCCACATATCCGTCCCGTCAACCGAGGCTGCGTCTGCGCCCTGGAGTTTACCAGAACCAAGTGCAGTCAAAATGGGACAGGATCGATTTTCTGTCAGCGTGCAGACGTATACTTACAGCAGGCTACTACGATCTTGTGCCTGCTCAAAACAAAAAAGCCCATCCACCCCTCATCGGAGATGCTGTTCCGAGCAGTAAACAAGCTAGAAAAGCACTGAGGGGGGAGAAGACAACTGGTACAACACCACACTTTAGATAAAAATTAATATCAATACAAACACTGATATTTTATCATATGATTATTATTTTCTTAGTCCAAAAGATGCGGCCTAATTGACAAGAAAGTCATAAATGACCTGTGCAACGTCATTCTACATGATGTCATCCGAATCCTGTACCTGAGTGAAAGTTCCTAGCGCGATTGCTAAATATTAAACGTTACTTTTCCTCATGCATTTTCGCAAAACAGTAGGACCTAGGACCTTGCTTTACCTTATTTTCCTTGGATACAAACACTCAAGCAGCGAAGAACAGCCTGTAAACAAGGAGCCGTTCTCAGAGAAGGAGTTTTGTAGCCATGCAGGCCATAAGTCAAAGCATTCATGTGAACCAATGAACCAATCACGCAACCCCACGTGCGGCCACTCCTGGGCTCGAAAACAGCTCTTACATTTGACCAGATATAGTGAACTCTGAGAGCAAGTGGGCCGGTATCTGAGATGCTATCACACTTCGCCCGGGACCCTGTTGTTGATCACGTCCTTTTGGACATCAGTCAAATTGCGAACGTTGGCCAAGACGATGCTTTTGCACTCTGCTGCAACTGACTGGTGTGCTGAACCGGCCCTGAACCGGGCTGAGGTCATAATATTCTGATATGAATGTGTAAATATATATGATGACACTTATATATTATGATATCATATCAGGGGTATCTACAGATTCCAACCTATAAAAAGCACAAGGGAACACAGCTGTTGTTAAGTCTGCAGCACAAACTCCAGTAAGGTCATGATAGCTGCTGAATGCCAAGAATGAGGGTCTACAACAGAGGTAACAATACCAGAGAGTGTTAATAAGAGGTATTGATTCTCACTGCTCTTTGTTGTATGTGTGCGTAACAGAGAGGATACACTGGGCCTCGGCCTGGTAGATGGTCTGGTCTGGCTGGTTGGCGTGTTGCATGGCAATGGCATGAGGGAATTCACTGAGCATGCGCTGCTGGAAGGCCTCCAAGCGCTCGTAGTCATGACCACGACACACAAACTCCTTATTCTGCAAAGACCACACACACACACACACACACACACACACACATCACAGACAGAGATCCAGACACAGACACACACTTTAATCAAGTGCAGACTGTGGCTTACAGTGCCATCAAGTGGACTCCAAAGAAATAAAGGAAGACACTATGCACTCTGTAGAAAGTAGGGACACAATGGAGCCCTGCTTTATCTGTGTTAGGTACTAAAGGATTACCACTTACCCTCAAAAAGAAGGGAAACTTCTTCCCATAGAAGCCCACCCTGAAGAACTCTGGCTCCAGTCTCTGCTGGTCCATTATTTTATCATACAGAGAGGCCTCCATCATCTACTCATTTCAGATATTTCAGAAAGAAAAACAAGCAGAATATGAACATTTGATATTAGTCACTGATAATTGTCACTGCTGCTTTAAAACCTTCATATTTACCAAATGACAAATTTACAGGAGGAGAAACAACTTTCTTAAGTTTTAATAGAAGTGAATACAACAAGAATTTATTAAGAATTTATAAAAAAAAAAGTATTTTAAGTCATTTTGGAGAATTTCTATTGGTCCTTAAAATTCTGACACAATGTAAAGATCAACTGCCAGATTCACATTATGTCAAAAAGTTCAAATCTACAAAAATTTAGATACAAGCTTTCTGAAAAAAATTTCTGAAAGCCCCCAACTCTGGAATACCCTTCCAGATAATGTCTGGGACTCAAAGTCTCAAAGATACATTCTAAATCTTCAAGTCTAGGCAAAAACCTCTTTGTTTAGTCTAGATTTGGGTAATAAATGTTTTCTTTGGCTTCATGGACACAGGAAACTCATGAACTGAGATGCTGGAGCTGTCGTCCCGCAACTTGCACATGATCACTCTGATTTGTGGACGATAGAGCAGAGGGATGCCAGTGTTTCAGGGCGCTACCATGTCTGTGTTACCTTCTGGCTCTCTCCTTTTAATTGGGCTGTTATAGTCAGATATAATCAGCCGGAGTCGTCAGACACACTCTGATAATGTTCACATTCTCTGTTCTCCATAAATTCAATCAGAACTAACTCTGTCTTTTTAGCTATTTCCGAGTTAATGACAGCCCGCCTGTTTGGCCTGACGGACACCTCAGACACTGGTGGAAGTTCGACTGTCAGGCTTTCTCTGCCACTTTCTTGCCTTTGGCTTGTTTCAGGCTGCTTTGCAACACCAGTTCTTTGCAACAAAAGTCCTTTACACATAAATTAAACATTTTTACATTGAAAAATTATGTCTTTCAACATAAAAATTCAATACTTCACTGAAATTAATGTCAACTGCATCAGTGCGCCAATAATATATCCCTATTAAAATCTGAACTGGTATATCCTGCTCTTTTTTAGAAGTATATCTTCCCTTATTTAATCTAAAAAACTTGAAAAATGCTCATTTCAGCCCTTTCAACATCAGTACAGAAGACTGAAATTCCAGATATTTACCTAAAATCTTTCTTGAGCTACTTTCTGGATGTACTGATTCTGGAACCCCCAGACTGCATCACGCAAGGGGGACTACAGTGAAATTGTGGTCAAGGCCTATCGACTATGTGAGGAATATGCTCTTGTTTAAACTGCTGTGTTTGTTTGTGTGTTTGTGTAGCTGTTAGTTACACATGTTTCTTTTGTTTTATTGTTAAAATGGTAATTCTTTCACAGTTCTGCTGGAATATAAGCCATTTCAGCAGAGGATAGATTAAAAAAATGTTCACTGAAACTATCTCGAAAAGCTTAACCTCTCACTTTTGTATTAAATGAAGAGCTTAAGTCTTGCGGACCTGCTCCAAACTGGAGGAGTATCTGTCAGAACTGAGTCCTTATAACCGCTATTAAATGGCTTTGATTGCCAGTCATGCTTGTCATTTTCAGTTTGAGGTGTATTCCAGGCACATTCTTACATATGCTTTGGGAATGGAAGGCTGTTGCAGACTTCTGGAAGTTTGTAAAACCTGCTATAATGAAAAAGTTAAATTTCAATTATGAGACAAACCCTGCCCTTTGTTTATTAAATGACGGTGAAGCCGTCACAGTTAATCAACGTACAACGCCATCCTCTGGGTTCACTGCAGCTAAAAAGCCAATTATTCAGATTTGGTTTACCCCTCAGTTTTAATATACAGAGTTTCTGGTTCCTCAAGTCTCAGTAGAATTGTGGCGTTTGAAGGAATGACTGCAAGGTTAAAGAAATCCCAGCCCAAAACAATAGAAGCTTGGGCTGAAATAACATCTGCTATTGAAGATTGTTTATATATATATATATATATATATATATATGGATACAAACACAGATACATACATTCTGAAACCTTACATTACACACACACACACACACACATATATATATATGAAACCTTATGTGTGTGTAATGTAAGGTTTCAGAGCACATGTATGTATCTGTGTTTGTATCCATGTATGATTTGTTTTTAAACAAAAGAGTACCTCCTCCACTTTTTGGTCCTCTATTAAATTAATTAATTAATAAAAATGTTTTCCCTCTTTATGTGGTTTTTGTATTTTGTGACTTTTCTGAGCATTTAGACCCTCTTACTTATTCGTATGTACATGTTACTCCCTGGATATATGGACATAATTTTAGTTATTACTGTAAATAAGTAAAAAAAAAAGTCTATACAGTCCTCAGAAGAGAGGTCAATTATTTACCATAAAGTATTTATGTGTATGTATGTAAAACCCAATAAATATTTAACGATAAAATCACACACACACAAAAACATTGTTGAAATTACATTCCATAAACATGTTATTAATATCAGTTGTACAAAACTAAAAAAGGAAAATCTAACAGATTAAGTAAATGAGATAGTTTATGCAAATATAAGCAGGACTTTTCAGTTGAACTGATTGATGTTTATTGTTTGGATTTTTTTTGTATCATTTTAAATTATTGTTTTGATTATTGTGTGCGTCCCCAATAATGTACATAACCATCTTGCCACCCCTCCTCTACTTCTCTCCACCCCTGTTGCTAAATGTTAGATTTTTTTACTATCCATTGCATAATATATGATGTCATGTTTAAAAAAAACTATTAAAATATCTATTATTCAGGAAATCATACAAAAAAACCCTGAACTAACTGTACTCTGAAATGCCCATTCATAACCAGTAACTTCTCCAGGATAAATTCTCATATCAGCAAGAGTTTGAGACCAAAACTGATTCTGATTACAGTGTACGCTTAAAAAAAGGTCAAATAAACAAAACAAAACACAGCAAACTTAAAAACAACCTGCTCCAAACCTCACAAACACTTCAAATCCACCTCCTCAACCTTCTCCCATATTAAACCTATTACCACAGAGCAGTACCTACCCTCATCTTGCTTAAGTTCCTGTAATCATAATATGATTCATACTGGTCTGCCAGCTCTCTGCACAGGAGGATGCCGTTCTCCCAGCACTGTGGGGGAAAAAAAGACAAAAGCCATGTGACCCCCTTGTAGTTCCATTAACCTCCACTGGGAGGTGCTAGATGATCACCAACACAGTTTGTAGGGAAGCGCTTTCTCAGTGTGTGAAGCGTGCTGTGCTGTGACGCTAATTAAACTGAAGGTTTTCCACCCTGCAGCTTCATGATCCTTCAGCAATGACGCACAGATGTCTCGAGACGAGAATACACAAGTGTAGTGGAAGGAGAGTCGTTTTTTTAATTCTGGAATTCGAGGAGCTGAAGACGGCTGCGCTGATTATGTCAATTCTGCTCTGTTTTGATGAATAACTACCGGAAAGACGATCTCCAACTGATGTTTTGATGGGATGATGATGGTGTCTATGTACGCACATGCTTCTGTGCAATGGGAGAAGGTGGGAGAGATGCTGGCATATTGGGGAATGTAGAAAACAGAGAATGCACAAAGGAAGTACGGGAAGGAGGAACGGTACATCGTCAAAACAGATGTGGGCTGTTATTCCTTTAACACTCCGAATCCATGTGTTCGGTTAAGGACAACAGATTTGAGCTAGGAATATTAGCTATTACATCATCACAAATCATATCTTTAATAAGAGGGCAGTGGTGGCTCAGCTCACATTTACATTTATGGCATTTAGCCGACGCTCTTATCCAGAGGATCCAAGGTAACTTGATCACAGAGGTGGGCCAACGTAGTGTTAGGAGTCTTGCCCAGGGACTCTTATTGGTGTGGTGCAGCATACGGTCACCCAGACTGGGAATCGAACCCTGGTCTCCCACATGGTGTAATAGCTCACTGGCCGCTAGTGGTTTTATCTGTTTTGCCACACCAGGCTACTGATGACAGGGTTGCGGGTTTGAAAAGTAAGCAATCAGCCAATTTTCAGTACCAACCGGCCATAACATTAGCACCACTGACAGGTGAAGTGAAAAACACTGATTTCTCTTCATCTTTGGTGGCTTCATCTGTCAAGGGGTGGGATCTAAGTGAACAGTCAGTTCTTGAAGGTGATGAAGGTGTTAAAAGCAGGAGAAATTGCCAGTTGGGTCATCAGAACATCAGGCAGGTCTTGTAGGGTCTTGTTTTTCCTGGGATGAGGTGGTCAGCACCTACCAAAAGTGCTCTAAGAAAGGACAACCGGTGAACAGCGACAGGGTCATGGGCACCTAAGGCTCATTGATGTGACCCATGGAGGCCCCACCAATGTATTAAAGGAGCTGCTACTAATGTTAGTTAGTCCTGGTGCCCACAAGACAAGGTCCATGCCTCAAATGGTCAGATCTGTTGTGGTGATCTAAGGGGGGCCTACTCAGTATTAGACAGGTGGTGCTAATGTTATGGCTTCAGTACATTATTTAAAATGTTTTGACTGCAGGCACTTGCTGCTTGGTGTTCAGACTCTCAGGCTGATGTTCTCAGGCTATTGTTGGCCTTGGATTCTAATCTAGACCTGATTAGATCTCTAATTCAGATGGTTTGATTGTTCGAGTGATGGTTGATTATCCAGTCAAATAAATGAAGCAAAGCAAGTACAAAAGGAAGGGCATGAGTAAGGTGTAGCATGATCTGGGACCTTTCCACGGTCGAAGTTCTGGATGATGGTCAGGTGCAGGTACTCCTTCCTCTGCCATTCGCTCTGCATGGGGTAATTCAGGAACTCTCTCAGTGGCCTCTCCGACCACTCCAGCAGCTCATCATACAGCAGCAGGGTGTAGGAGGCCTCTAAACACATATAAACACACACACATACACCCAGTCACAAAACACACTCCACAAGGCAGCCCCTGAAACCCCTTTCCCTGTGGAACATCTTCAGGTTCCCCCATCAGTGCCGTTACCTGTGAAGTTCTGAGCTTTCATGTGCAGGTCGTACAGCTTGTGGATGTAGCGGATGTACATCTCCTCCTTATTCAGCTCAGTTTTGTAGAAGTTCTGCAGAGGAGAAAGAAAGACAGAGATGGAGAAGGTTGAGAGATGTGGGTTTTTTCTTCTGCTGTATCAAATGTATGAAACATCCTATCCCCCCGGACACATCCTATCCCCCCGGACACATCCTATCCCCCCCGGACACATCCTATCCCCCCGGACACATCCTATCCCCCCCGGACACATCCTATCCCCCCCGGACACATCCTATCCCCTCGGACACATCCTTTCCCCCCCGGACACATCCTATCCCCCCCAGACACATCCTATCCCCCCCGGACACATCCTATCCCCTCTGACGTCATCTTACAGAAGGACTATTTAGGACCCAATGCATTAGCCAGCCGATGTAGCTAGCCTGCTACTCGTTAGCCAGCCGATGTAGTTGGCAGCAAAGCTGATCCCCCTAGGATTGGATTAGCTAGCATGCTACTAGTTAGCCAGCGGAGCTGATCCCCCTAGGATTGTATTAGCCAGCATGCTACTAGTTAGCCAGTTGAGCTGATCCCCCTAGGACTGTATTAGCCAGCATGCTACTGGTTAGCCAGTGGAGCTGATCCCCCTAGGATTGTATTAGGTAGCATGCTACTAGTTAGCCAGTGGAGCTGATCCCCCTAGGCTTGTATTAGGTAGCATGCTACTAGTTAGCCAGTGGAGCTGTTCCCCCTTGGACTGTATTAGCTAGCATGCTACCAGTTAGCCAGTGGAGCTGATCCCCCTAGGATTGGATTAGGGGGCATGCTACCAGTTAACCAGTGGAGCTGATCCCCCTAGGATTGTATTAGGTAGCATGCTACTAGTTAGCCAGTGGAGCTGATCCCCCTAGGATTGGATTAGGGGGCATGCTACCAGTTAGCCAGTGGAGCTGATCCCCCTAGGATTGTATTAGGTAGCATGCTACTAGTTAGCCAGTGGAGCTGATCCCCCTAGGATTGGATTAGGGGGCATGCTACCAGTTAGCCAGTGGAGCTGATCCCCCTAGGATTGTATTAGCCAGCATGCTACTGGTTAGCCAGTTGAGCTGATCCCCCTAGGATTGTATTAGGTAGCATGCTACTAGTTAGCCAGTTGAGCTGATCCCCCTAGGGTGGTATTAGCTAGCATGCTACCAGTTACCCAGTGGAGCTGATCCCCCTAGGATTGTATTAGGTAGCATGCTACTAGTTAGCCAGTTGAGCTGATCCCCCTAGGGTGGTATTAGCTAGCATGCTACCATTTACCCAGTGGAGCTGATCCCCCTAGGATTGTATTAGCCAGCATGCTACTGGTTAGCCAGCCGAGTTGCCCCCCACCCTTCATGGTGTGTTTTATCTAGTGGTAGTCATTTTTTTAGCGCATTATTATTTTATTTGGATCTCAATTGCTGAACTGCATATCAGCTTTATATGCCAGTGTAGCAACCACAATATCATATAGTTGAACTTGAGCTAATATGTGATTCAGATTGAATAAATAAGGTTAAATAGCGACGCTTGTTGCTATTTAACAGTAAATATCTTTTCATTAATTTTAATCTGGCATATAAGTACAACAGCCGTGTGAAGATGGACAATTAATCACATGTGCGATTTTAACCAATGGAGCAGTCGAGGGGATAGGATGTGTCCGGGGGGGATAGGATGTGTCATTGTCCACCCACATAGCCAGGTGATTGTGGGTACTTGTTTTGCTGGTTGCATGGATGGGAACTCCAGCGCTGGCGTGCGAGCAATAGAGCCATCACTGAGGGACAAGCTTTTCTGCCCGACACTCGGAGCAGCTGGAGAATGAATAATCCTGACCAGCCATGGGCCAGAACCTGGCATTAGATCAGCCCTTCTCCACTGCTGAGGAAATGCTGGACCAGAGTCTTACACCAACATCTCATCAT
Source organism: Salminus brasiliensis (assembly GCF_030463535.1). Taxonomy (NCBI): domain Eukaryota; kingdom Metazoa; phylum Chordata; class Actinopteri; order Characiformes; family Bryconidae; genus Salminus; species Salminus brasiliensis. The sequence continues at coordinate 54,001,008 of NC_132879.1, read as the reverse complement.
TGTGACCTGCTGGACTTAAGGCCCCTCTGTGTGTGTCATAATCCGCTTTACTGCGAGTCCACAAGTATGGACTAAACTGCAGTGCGAGCGAGCGAGTGGGCAGGTGATGTAATACAGCTGATGCTGAATGCAGAGAGTGGAGCTCACCAGCAGACTGACAGTACAGCCAATCTTCTTCCCGTCCACCTCCCCGAGCTTCATACAGTCCCTAGAGAAAACACAATAAGCCATCATTTTTTGTATAATACTTTCATGGACATCTGAGTGTGTATGTGTGTGTGAAGATGGCCAATACAGCCAACATGGAATATCGCAATACTCGATTTTATAAGACTTTATATTAAGGAAAACAAATTATTATAATAATAATTAATTTTATAAATCTAATAAAAAATATATATATATATAATTAGATGTTTTTTAACCGTTTATTCATCTTGCATTAAGCTTTATTCAGAATCATGTAGTCACTTGTAATAATGCTCATAAAACACTGTTACCACCCTGTTACGCAAATAATTGCACATGGATTATGACCTAAATATAAATGTTATTAGTGTGACTAGAGTCAATTTGCCTTTAAATGACAAATTCAATATCTATTCATGGCAAAACGTCCAGGGAAGGCTTTCTACTAGATTTTGACGCATTGCTGTGAGAATTTGATTGCTCAACAAAAGTGTGAGGCATGAGGCACGAAGATGTTGGACGATCACCATCCCAACTCATCATCCCCAACTCCCAGACTCATCCTGAATGGAGCATCACCGTCCATTATTCCAGAGAACCCAGTTCCTCCACTGCTCCACAGCTCAAAGCTGGGGGGCTTTATACCCCTCTAGCCCACCCACGGCATTACTTACAATGAAACCTACTATATTATACTGTCCACTGTACATTGGACAGTGTGGGTGTTAGCGTGGGTGTATGGGGGTCAGTGTTTTTCCCACCTGTAGTCGAGCAGCCTTTCCATCAATCGCGTTACCGTGGCAATCAGCGAGATTCCACTCTCTCTCCATGTCTCTCTCTCTATCTTCTTTAGAAGACTAAAACACACACACATAGAAAGCAGAGCACAGGTCATTCTTAAGCTCACATTTCGTGCATATTTTATACACTCCCATTGCCTCTCCTTCATCGTTTTTCCACGCACACCACACGCGCACACACACACACACACACACTCACACACACACACACAACCCCTACTCACATATCTACCCACATGAACAGAGTGGCTTACCTAGGGTATGGACCAAACAGAGGAATTCTACTCCAGGAAAGCAGAGACGAAATAAAGTCATATTAATAGATTAATGTCAGCAACACTCACTCAGACCAGTTAGTATACGGTTAGTACTGTTAGTGTAGAGAGCAAGAGAGAGAGAGAGAGAGAGAGAGAGAGAGTATAAAGCAAATGACGCACCACCAGTGCTTGAAGTGGGCCAGTACTCGGCAGTACCCTGGACTACATTTTAACACGTCTCACAAGCTGCCCGTTTTCTTTCCTGCCCATTTAAACTTCTCTTCTGTTCATGAGGTTGCTATACACGAATCAGCCATAACATTAGAACCACTGACAGATGAGGTTTTCTACAGCGGCATCATCTGTCAAGGGGTGGGATCTACATATTAGCTGAACAGTCAGTTCTTGAAGGGTCAGACTGTCACGGTCAGAACATCAGGCAGGTCTTGTGGGTCTTTTTCTGGTATGCAGTGGTCAGTATCTACCAAAAGTGGTCCAAGAAAGGACAACCGGTAAACCAGCAACACGGTCATGGGCACCTTAAGGCTCAACGATGAGATCCATGGAGGCCCCACCCACCTCACAACTTAAAGGTGCCCAGCTGTGGCAGTGAACACACACACTAGTGAACTAAGGGCAGTGAGAGCACAGACAAGTCCAGCGCCCAGGGAGCAGAGAAGGCGAAGGGCTTTGCTCAAGGGCCCAGGTATCGAACCCACAACCCTGTCATCAATAGCCTGGAGCTCTAACCGCTGAGCCACCGCTGCACCTTAGGACTTAGGACAGCTTAGGACTTAATCAGCTGCCAGATACCACAGCAGGACACCTTCAGAGGTCTTGTGGAGTCCATGCCTCGTATGGTCACACCTGTTGTGGGCCTGCATAATTGTAGGCAGGTGGTGCTATGTTATGGCTGATAGACTAGTGATGTTAATACTCTATTGCTTGCTGCTCAGAAAGGGCAGAGACTGAGACTGTCGGCTGAGTGGAGCGAAGATGTAACACACAGCAGTACACTCCTATAATACATAGTATTATACGGTTGAAATTATACGTGTGTGTGTGTGTGCATGTGTGTGTTTGGGTGTGATTTGAATACTGGCACTTCTTTGGTTTCCACTTCAAGCACTGCATGCCACCATCACTGATACACTGAAGCACTGAGGGAGAATTGTATGGACAGGCAGAGATGCTGAACAGTGTAAGAACAGAAAAGTGAATTAGCACTGTGCTGAAGATACAGCCTTGGACCAGGCACAGACAGACACAAGCACACACACACACACACACACACACACACACACAGCTAGTGACATGCAGGGCAACCAACCTTCTGATAGCACAAAAGAAGGCCTCAAACAAATGGACTTACTGACATCAGTGTTTACCCACCACTTTATTAAGCCCACAGCTTGGTGTTTGCCCACGAACAGGCTGGACACTATCCTTGACAAATGGAGTAAAGCCGTGTGTGTGGTACACTGTGCTGATACTCCCCTAATATCACACTCACATGCTGTTGAAGAGCTCTCGGTACGTTTCGTCCCCTTTTCCCTCCGACATCAGACTGTCAAGCTTGTCTATAAGTTTGGCCTCCACCTAAGACAAAAGAACGGCATATGACAAAAGTATTGGGACACCTGCTCATTCAACATTTCTTCTGAAATCAAGCATATTAAAGAGAGCTGGTCCTGCTTTTGTTGGAGTGACGGCCTCTACTGTCAAAGGAAGAAGGCTTTCAACTAGATTTTGGAGAAGGATTGCTGTGAGGGTTTGATTGCATTCAGCGACAAAAGTGTTGAGTGATCACCAGCACAACTCATCATCCCCAACTCCCCAACTCATCACCAAAGTATTGGATGGAGCACCATCCATCATTCCAGAGAACACAGTTCTTCCATTGCTCCACAGCTTAATACTGGGCGGCTTTATACCCCACTCTAGCCCACACCTGGCATTAGGCATGGGGCCAACTGCCTCATGTTTATCTGCTCCAGTGTGTCCTAATCTATTGGCAGTACTTCTCTACAGGGACTAGGCTGAACGGGACAAGCTGTGTGCGTGTGCCTTTGCACATCTGTGTCAGCAATGGGTGCTACTTCAAGTAGCTGAATGCAGTTTTTGGAAGGGATGTCCACAAACATTTGGACACACAGTGTAGTGTCTGCTAATACATGTATTATGTATTTCTGCACGGTTCCTGTTACCGCCGCTTTGACCTCACCGCGTCCTTCAAGATGAAAAGACTGAGTATCCGTCTGTCTGTCTGTCGGCCTCTCTCCCTGTCTATCAGACTGCTCTGAGCACTACGTGATCTGACTGTTAACAGCAGCAGGGGGCGCTATTCCACCTGTTTGAAGTTGCCGCTCCTGCGCTGTTCCCAGTCCATCATGTCGTGGAAGATGGGAATCATCACATTCCTCAGATCCGGCTGAGGAACCAGCGTCACCTCCAGAAATGGACCGATCATGGCAGGGATGAAGTTCAGCTTGTGTTCTCCTTAAGGAAAGAAAGAGAGAGAGGGGGAATGTGAGCGAGAGACAATAAGAGAGAAAGAGAGGGAGGACTTTACATGGTATTGACTTGTAAACAAGTACAAAAGAAGGTTCTATGATTACCTCAAGTCACCAATTTTAGTGTTCTTTAACCCTCTGGAGTCTATAAGGGCATTTCTCCATTTTTGCATATCTTCTCAAATTCCTTACATATAAGAAATACTCACATATTTTATACCAAAGTGTTCAAAACAATCTCAGCTCTCATTAAAATAAGACCCTATGTGACCCAGAGCGCAGTGAGAAGATATACTCTGACCCTAAACCAGACAAACTGAGGAAATTTTTAGCAATTCTTCATATTTCCTATGAAAACATGCCTTTACTCATGTGGACGAATCATCCTGGTGCTTGAACGGGTTCACCCAAATCTTATGGGCAAAGTGCTTGTAAGGCATCGGTCAAATAATCTTTTGTAGCACATTTATGCTTAAAAGAGCAGTGCAAAGTATGGACAAAAGTATTGGGACACCTACACATTCCACCTACAGGAGCTTCTATGACGTCCCATTCTAACCCCAATAGGCTGTATTAATATGGAGTTGGTCCCCCTTTGCTCTCAGCTCTACCAGCAGCAGCAGGTCTGGAGCTCTGCTGCAGTTATTGAGTGTTGGAGACTTTTCTGCACTCTGCTCTGAGCTCAGCACTCGGCTCTGACCACCCAGCTCTGTAACTTGGTCTGACAGACACTCGGTGGTTCAATAATACCACTCACAGCTGATGGAGGTAGATCTAGGAGGGAGGAAATTTCACCAGCAGCGGTGGCTCCTATTACAGAACTGAGCTCTTCAGAACTCCATGAAGGCATGCTGTTTCCAAAGCCCTCCCTGAGGAAGGCCAGTATTCCTAGTGTCCTTCACTTACCTAAATTCTGCCACATGCTGAAGATTTCGCAGCCCATCATCACCCTCATGTCTCCATACCTACACACACATACAAACATACTGAACCCATCTTGACACAGTAAGGGAAGTAACTGCCCATAGTGCTCAACAGATCACCACGGGCAATGAAGCCATTTCCCAGAATGACTCTGAAGCAAGTGGGTGTGTAATATGTTAAGTAAAAAAAGTGGTCAATTCCCCGGGATTTCCGTGGGAATTCTGAAACACACACACACCCACACACACACCCACACACACACACACACACACACACCCACAGTGAGAACAGCGTAGGAGTAGGAGACACTCACTTTTCTAGGATTTTCTTCCTCTTGGACGGAGAGAAGGTCTCTAGTTGAAGGCAGGACTGGTTGATAAAGATGACGGACAGATAGAAGTAGGAGTCCCACACCTACACACACACACACACACATACACACACAAACAAACACACACACACATAAGCTCAGTCTAAATAGTGCACTCTATCAGACTCATTTAAACTCCTACTGCTACTGTCCTAATTAGCATAAGTAAACTTTTCATATAATTTGGGTGTGTTATTGTCTTAATTATTGGGTTACTGGTTAATTATTGGTTATATTTATATGTATAATCCTTTTTATTATTGTTTTAATACAAAATGTATTTAATTTAATACATAAAATGACTTATTAACTCTTGGTTCAGTTATTGGTTATATTTATATGTATAATTCCTAAGACATCAGACATGCATAAAATTTAATACTACAACAATTTCAAATATTTTTACAATGTATTTCAAGACTATTTTAGGAATTTTCACGGATCTGCAGGAACCCAGACACAGAAAACACACACACACACAAATGTGTTGTCACTCACACTTAAGTAAACACACCCTCCCACACCGACACATACCTTATAATCAAACTTGTCATTGAGGAAGTTCTTCCTCAGAGCGTCTGACAGGTAGAGCACGGTGGTGATGATGACACTGGAAAGCAAGCACGCCCATCAGTCACCGCCAGCATTACCATCATCTTCAATTATTCATAAACCTTCATCTGACAGACAGAACAGCCTTGAAATAATAACAGCAGCCGCTGACGAGGTGCTCACTTGTTGGTGACGAGCCGCATGACCGTCCAGTCTTTAGGAAACATCTCCGGCCGGATCAGGATCCGGAACACAGTGAAGAGCTGCAGGAGAAAGTCCTGACACAGGCAGGCAGAGAAACAAGCAACAAGCACGAATCAGCTACCAAACCACGGAGAGCTGCAGCTCAGCAAGACAAACAAGCAAGAACAGGAGGAATTCACCTACCCTGACATCCCATCGCAACCCTGACAAATGCTACACTATATGGCCAAATGTTTGTGGACACCCCTTCTAATGAATGCATTCTTCTCCTTTAAGCTGTACCCACTGCTGACACATTGGACCTATTGGCTCCATGCTGCCTAATGTCTGGCGTGGGCCAGAGGGGTATAATAAAGCCCCCCGGCATTGAGCTGTGGAGCAGTGGAAGAACTGTGTTCTCTGGAATGATGGTTGGTGCTCCATCCAGTACTTTTGGTAGGGGTTGGGGAGTTGAGGATGAGGTGGGGTGGTGATTATCCAACATCCTGACCTCACTAACGCTCTGGTACACTGTATGGACATGTGACAAGGGACACCTGCTTATACCCCGTATCTCTCGAAATCAAGGGTATTAGAAAGAGCTGATCCTGCTTTTGTAACTGTCTCTACTGTCCAGAGAAGATGTACTTCTACTGGATCTTGCAGGATTGCTGTGAGGATTTGATTGCACTCATCTGCAAGAGCGTTAGTGATATCAGGAAGTTGGATCATCAACACCACACCATCATCACCATCAGCCCCAACTCCTCAACTCATCCCAAATATATTGGATAGAGCACCATCTATCACATTTTGCTCAGTTTTCCTAGACGCGAGTAGCTCCTCCCTTTCTGCTTCACACTGCATTGCATTGTGGGATAATAGGGCCCATCATAACCATACCTCTCAATCTTGGATATTTGAGTATACTTAACTTTTACACTTTTATCTGTACTACACACTTTATACTTAAAGACTAGCTAGTCTTAGTAATTAGTATTCAATTGGGACGCACCCTTAGTTTCATTCTGAACACTGGACTGTTGGTCTCGTTTGTGGGGAAGTACTGTGCCAGGAAGTACGGTTTACTCTCCTTCTCGGCTCTGACCTCGGCCTGTTTTCACAATGTTTTTGGACAACGCTGTTGTCATTAAAGCCTGCAGGTGGGAGGTGTAATTTATGCTTGGATCCACCACAAAAGGACATGTGTTCTGGACAAGCTGTGGACTGAGGCCTGTAGAGTAATTTTACAGAAGTAATATGAATCGGGTTACGCAGCGTTACACAGTTCTCTGCCTGCTATATTTAATTATTTAAATATTATTAAATATTTGAGGGTAAATTGCTACACAATGCTGCTTTAAAGTAGTTCATTTAATACACTGCAGTACAATTGCTCAATTTCTTAGATAGTACAATAATAATAACAATATTAATAATTATTAATAAACACTCTGATATATGTTGCTCCATTTTAATACTGGAATATCTTTATTTAACAGTGTTGTTAATACACTATTATTACAAATTGCTCAGGTTTTAGGGTTAATAGGCTTTATTTATGCTCTGAGGCTTCATTAATGTAATTTACTTGATAACTACCCATTAAGTTATGAAGAGATCAGACATCAGACATGCTTACATTTAATAGTGCTAATACTATATTTTTACAATCTATTTTAGGAATTTTCACGGATCTGCAGGAACCCAGACACAGAAAACATCCACACACAAATGTATATATGGCCAAACAAATGTGTATATGGCCATGGTGCCAATAGGTCCAAACTCCTCTATCATGTGTACTTGTGAGCATCTGGCAGTTTACTCACCATTATAATTTCTGAATATATATACATATACGTATACATATTTTAAATATGAGACCTTCTGGATGCGTAACTTCTTTCTTAATGTTCTACTGGTTTCTCAGTCGATTCATACAGCTTCCTAAACCCCTGCTAACTACTTAAATTATGCGGCATTGCTTAGGACTAACATATAGGACTAAGTCTACACATGTATCTGCAGCTAGACTGGTTTTCTGTTATTGACAACACAGATTCCACATAATAAATCTTCAAGTACGGCTCGGCTCGACCCGCCATCCTTTAAGATTCGTGGAAGACAAGCATCCAGGCCTTTTTCTGTCCTGCACCAAAGTGGTGGAACGAACTTCCCCTGCAGAGTCACTCGCTGTCTTCAAACCCAGACTGAAGACCCTCCTCTTCTGAGAGTACTTGGGCGAAGTGTAGTGTAGAGTACTATAGTCTCCATACTGACTTGTGTTTAGTCGTATCTAAGCTTAGAGGGATCTTTGAATTTGAGTCTATTCAAACTATCTAAGGGTATTTCTGAGGAAACAGTGAAGCACTAAATGCCGTAAATGTAGAATATATACACTCATATGGAATTTTCCCCCTTTTCTCCCAATGTGGTGCAGCCAATTGCCCCACCCGTTCGTAGCTCCGCTAGCATTAGCAATACTCCCGACACTAGGAGGGTAAGGACTTGTAAACACATATCTCCTTCGATACATGAAAAGCCAGCCACCGCCTCTTTAGCTGGGCGCCAGGTCCAGGTCCCCAGCTCCACCACACCATCTAACACATGCCTGCGCCGCTTCAAGAGTGATGGGTGGAGAGAGCGCCATCTACCCACCTGGAGAGAGCATGGCGAATTGTGCTTTCCTGGACTCCGGCTGCTGATGGCAAAGCGACATGGCTCGGGATTCAAACTCGCGATTCCCATGCGGGCCATAGTGGTTGCCCATTAGACCGGTGAGCCTCTTAGAGCCCTGGATATTTACACTCTTAATAATAAAGGTGGTTTAAAGGGTTCTTTGCGTGATGCCATAGAACAGGGATGGGGAGCTGAGGGCCAGAGTCTTGAACACATCTTGAACACATCTACCAAACCTGGTAGTTAACAGGCGAGTGGAATTAGGTGTGTCTGAGCAGGACAAGCACAACACTGTGCAGGACTCGGGCCCTCCAGGACTGGGGTTTCCCATCCTCCATAGAAGAACCATAGCTGGAACCTCTTTTGTACAAGAGATGGGAGAGTAAAGGCTTCACATTATGCAATGGTCACACACACACATTTCTCTCACTAGCATGGTTCTTTATGGAAACAAAAGTGGTTCTTCTATGGCATTGCTCAAAGAACCCTGTGTGGCACCCTTTTTTTTGGACCTTTGGACCTAAATATGAGCTGATGTCTCACCCTCAGTTCATCCTTGTTGGTGAAGCTCTGCAGAAGCTGTTGATAGTGTTTGTCTTTCATCTGCTTCAGCAGAGCCAACAGACAGGCCACAAACTCCCCCTGAAACACACACACACACACACACACACACATACAAGAATGAACGCTACACATGCTAACATGGTAAAACACATTTATCCTATCCTTAAAAAACATACACCCTCAAAAAAACATCACAAACAAAGCTCGGGAACCTCCTCTGACCACAGGCAACAACATGACAATTACAGGCCGACAAGCCCCAAACCCTTCCGAAAATACACACACTTTAACAAAGGAAACACACACACGCCCTAACGGATGCACGTCCAATGCACGGTTGTTTAAAAAGACGAGTGTACCTCTGCCAGACATCAGTGTTTACACTGCGCTCACTTTGTGCACAGCTCTGTGTGTGCAGCTGCAGAGAAGCGGCATCAACCGGAGCCTCAACCCAGCTGCCATTCACAGCATAGCTCAACGCAGCAAGCGCAGTCCTGCGCGTCACATCAGAGGCAGGCGTTCTCCCGCGACTCACCTGCTGCTGGTGTGGAGCTGCTTTGAACTATAAAGCACTTTGATGGGCGCGCTGTAATTAACCAACCCTCAAGGATTTCTGTCTGTCTGTCTGTCTGTTTTCCTGATTTCCTTTCCCAGACTATCTTCCTGAAGAATGGCTGCTTCCATGCGGTTCCTAAACTGTTGCTACGTGGTCGCTAGGCTATTTTTACCAGGTGGTTGCCACAGTATACTACATGGCTGCTATGGCATTGCTATAAAATAGCTATGTGGTCACTAGGGTGCTTTTGCTAGATGGTTGATACATGCGATGGAGTCGCTAGGAAGATGCTAAGTGGTTTTTAATGCATTGCAAGGTAGTTGCTATGGTGTTGCTAAAGGGTTGCTATGGTATCCCAAGTGATTCTAAGTAGGTGCTGTAATATCCCAGGAGTCTGCTATGAAGTTACTAGGTGGTTTCTAAGACAAATACCACAAAAAGTGGTTGCTATGATATCCCTGATATGATATGATTGCAATGCTGTTGCTATACCCTGTAGTTTCTATGGGGTTGCTAGGAAGTTGCGAATTTGTTACTAAGATGTTGCTATGTGGTTACTATGATATTGCTAGATGATTGCTATGGGATTTTAAGGCGATTATTGTGCGTTTACTTATTTGGTGGTTGCTAGGGTGTTACTAGGTAGTTGCTACAGTGTCTTAGGTGGTTGCTAGGATGTTTCCAAATGGTTACTATTGTATTGCTAGATGATTGCTAGGGATTTTCAGGCGATTACTATGATGTTACTTCGTTGGTGGTTGCTGGAGTGTTACTAGGTAGTTGCTACAGTGTCTCAGGTGGTTGCTAGGGTGTTTCCGAGTAGTTGCTGTGGTATTCCATGTGGTTGGTTTGGTGTTATTGATCTGTCCCTCTCTCACTCTCACCGTAACGTCCTGAAACTGCAGACGCATTGCTGATCCTGTGGACTGGGGTCTGTTGGAGATTTCCAGTATGGTCCTCAAAAGCACGCCCATCAGGCTGTCCACGATCAGGTCCACCTCCTCAGACACAGCTGGCTCCTACAAACACACAGGCAGAAATCAAAGGGTCAGTGCATGCTGTCATGACCAGCAGAACATATTATGATTACGTGGGACTGAGTATCGATATCCAACTTGAAGAAACCAGAAACCAGTTATCATTTCCAGTTTCAAACCAGTTGCAGCCATACATTAATCTGCTCTCAGCATGGCATGAAGGACTGTCTCAGGTTAGATTCCAACTGTAGCAGAATTCAACCATAAAGCTAGCAGGACATGAAGCAGAGTTGGTTCTGAAGAGCAGATGTTCTACTTCCTATTAGCTATGTTTGCTGTGGGTTCTCAGGCTAGCCTCTGTTCTGCAGCAGCACACTGTGCAGGGAGCTCTCTGACAGGGTGATAATGAGAAAGTGTGAGACAGGCCAGTGCTGGACTGCAGTGCAGACTGAGGAACAAAGCTGGCAGAGATGATGCCTTTGCTGTGGAGTGACCCTGCTGAGTGTGTGACATCTATTTAACACTCTTTTTCACACACACACACACACACACACACACACACACACTCTCAGACACTGCTCCTCTCCTGCCACACTAGTGTTTGCATGATTATCATTATGAACAGACTTCTAATATACAGAAAACTGATAAACATGATGATGCTGAACAAATGCCCTAGTGGCTGATATAGTGTTGCTAAGCAGTTGCTATGGCATCCCAGTTGGTTGGTACTCTGTTTTCAAGTGTTTGCTAGATGGGTACAATAGATTTGGAAGGTGGTTGCTGTGATGTTGCTCAGTGGTTGTTAGAGTGTTTTTAGAGGTTGCCATGCAGTTGCTGTTGTTTCCCAGGTAGTTTCTATGATGTTCGAGGTGGCTGCCAGGGTGCTGCCAAATACTCTAAGGTTTGGTATGATGTTGCTAAGTGGCTGCTACAGTGTTGGCAGCTAGGCAGTTGCTATGGCATCCCAGTTGGTTGGCACGTCGGTGGTTGCAAGGTGGTTGCTATGCAGTTTTTGATAGTTGCTATGATGTCTGAGGTGGTTAACAGGGTGTTGCCAAAAACCCTAATGGTTGATATGGTGTTGCTAAGTGGCTGATATAGTGTTGCTAGGTGGTTGCTATGGTGTCCCAGTTGTTTGAAATGCTGATAGTAAATGCTTGCTAGGTGGATGCAATAGTGTTGCTTTGTGGTTGCTAAGATATTGCTTAGTATTGTATCCCAGGTAGTTGCTATGATGTCCGAGGTGGTTGGTAGGATGTTGCAAAATACCCTGGTGGTTGATATGGTGTTGCTAAGTGGCTGATGTAGTGTTGTTAGGTCGTTGCTATGGCATCCTAGTTATTTGATATGCTGTTGGTAAATGCTTGCTAGGTGGATGCAATAGTGTATTGTATCCCAGGTAGTTGCTATGATGTCCGAGGTGGTTGGTAGGATGTTGCAAATTACCCTGGTGGTTGATATGGTGTTGCTAAGTGGCCGCTGGTCGGATGCAACAGTGTTGCCAGGTGCTGTGATGTTGATTAGTGCTAGCTAGGTTTTTGTTTATTTAACTTCATTTAATTCCTATTTTTAGTCAAAATAACAGCTGTTTGGTCCGTGGTTGCTATGCAGTTGCTATTGTATCCCAGGTAGTTACTATGATGTCTGAGGTGGTGTAGCCAAGTTATTGCTGTGGGAGAAGAGGGGTGCATTAACCCTTTTGTATCCTGTTCATGCATAAGGGACAAAATCTGCTGCTATGTGGAAACACACTCAGACAGTCTGGAATTGGAATGGTGTAAATAAAGAGAAAATGGAGAAAATGAAAGAGATCAAGAAGCTGTGCACATGCCCGAATCACGATGACAATGACGATATCTCAAAAACTGCAAGATGAGCAAAAATCGGAATAAATGGAAAAATGATCTTGACGGGATACAAAAGCTGTGCACTGTAATCATTGATGTAAAGAATTTATCATGACTTATTTTCTCCATTAAAAAAACATTTGCAGTCCACCAAGTTAAACACATCTGTCCAGACTGAATCGGCTGTTTCTACATTAACACTCTCCTGCCACAGAGCTGTCTAGCTGTCTGAAGGTCAGAGAGGTCTCCCTCATTCAGACCAGCTGCTGCTTCAGCACCCGGCTCCAGATTGCGTCCAACTAAGCGAGTATCAGAGTCTGGACCTCCAGCTGTTCTCTCCACACCAAAAACAGGCCATTAGAGAACCTGGTCTGATGTCTCATTGCCTTGATGTCACTGAGGTCAACCAGTTTCCTCCAAAGCTCACTTCAGAGTGCTTATCCTATTCAGGCTACTGCACGCTTTCCGTAAGGGTCTCGCTAGTTGCTGCTGTTTATTTGAAGGGGCTCTGAGTTTCTTGGAGGTTGCATCATTCTTCCAGTTCAAAGTGGTCTCAATGCCTCATGAATCTCTCACTCTCCCCCACCCCTCTCGCTCTCTCTCCCTGAGTGGCTGCTGTGTGGCTCGGCCGGTGTCAGAGCTGTCGGAGGCTGCTGGATGATATCTCACCGTGTCGTCTCTCTTGATGAGGGAGAGCATGCTGGTGAGGATGCGGCCGCACATCACTAGGTCCTTCTGCTCCTGCATGTGAGACTGTAACAAACGCAAGACCACTGGCAGCAGGATGCACCTCGACTCTGAAACACAAACACACACACACACACACACACACACACACACATGCATGTAGACTGGGTCCTTTTTTGGTGGGAATCAGCCAGGCATTTTCAAACATTCAGAGCTCATTACACCTGACCATTTTAGTTAAATTTTTTGGACAAAAATATTTGGACACCTGCTCATTCATTGTTTCTTCAAAAATCAAGGGTATTAAAAAAAGAGTTCATCCTGTTCTGAAGTTTATCAACCTGTTCTGAAGGGCTTGGATAAATTAGAATGTCTACTAAATTATGCAATAATACCCATATCAGTCACAGTTAGATCATTAATAAATATAATTTATCATATGTGTCCAGAAATTAGTTTGTAGTGCATAACTAATCAATTTTAATAGAAATTGTCAGATTATTATTAAAAACACATTATCTTTGCCATCGACAGCATCAGGACCAGAGTCTGAGAGAGCACAATTAGATGGCGCTCTCTCCCATCTTCACTCTGAAAGCGAAGTAAGCCAGCACAGGCTTCTGTTAGGTGGTGTAGTGGAGCTGGGGACCCAGCGCTTTCCTCTGAGCATGACAGCTGCCTGCCAATGCTGCATCGGCAGCAGTTGGAAACGAGGCTGGCTGGATTGGCATGCATTGTAAAAGACGTGTCGGGAGAGCTACGAATGAGTGGGTTCATTGGCAGCAAATAAAAATAAAGTAAATATTGCTGAAATATATATACTATAAATAAATATACTAAATTGTAATTGAACTACTTTGTAATTTGATTGGACATTCAGTTGTTGAGTACTACGCTACTTCAATACAGGATACGGCATTGAATCATAGCACCAGTTAGACATTATGATGTTCCGGGCCTTGGCTTGAGGATATTTTCGCTAACTGGACCTGGACCCTAACCCTAGTCAGAGAAGAACCACTTTCTTGATGTCTGAAGATCCCTTTAAAGGTCTAAGGACCTCTGACTTGAACGATTAAATGGTCCTTCAGTGTATAATAAGTTCTGTCCATGTCTCTGCCCACACCCAGCAGTGTTTCCATTTCCCTCTTTGTTTAAACCAGTGACACACTAATGTGTTTACACAGTACAAGGGTGTAAGTGTGTCAGGGGCTGTACCAGGGTTTGTGTACAGCTGGCTCTCCACAGTCTTGGCAATGCACTGCAGTTTGACGGCCTCCAGGGGGCAGTCAGTGTGAGTGGTGGTCGGCAGACTTCCCAGCGTCTCCCGCACGAACGTGGCCACCTCTCTCACCGTGAACAGCTTCAGCAGCTCCCCATAGACCACAGGGAACGTCCGCAGAAACACCGCCTGGAGACACACACACACACACATAATGAGTTGTAATGCTATATTTAGGAGGGTCTTTCAACTGGATTCTGTGACATTAGCTAAATAATTCATCAGACTTAATACTTTAATACTTAAACCTTTTCCAGATTCATGCATACACTAAATGGACAAAAGTATTGGGACACCTGCTCATTCACTGTTTCTTTTGAACTCAAGGGTATATATATAAAAAAAAGTTTATCCTGCTACTGCTGGAGTAACTGTCTCTACTGTCCAGGGAAGAAGGCTTGTTACTAGATTTGTGAGGAGCATTGCTGTGAGGATTTGGTTGCATTCAGAGACAGTGACATTTGTGAGATGAGGATGCTGGATTATCACCATCCCACCCCTCATCATCCGCAACTCCCCAACTCATCCAAAAAGTATTGGATGGAGCTCTTCCATCCATCATTCCAGAGAACACAGTTCTCCCTCTGCTCCACAGCTCAATGCTGGGGGGCTTTATACTACCTCTAGCCCATTCCTGGCATTAGGCAGCACGGTGCCAATAATAGGTTCATGTTTATCTTGTTGATCTACTCCAGAGAGTCCTATTCTATTGGCAGTACTTCTCTACAAGGGCTGGACAAGCCATGTGTGTGTGTCTGTGCATCTGTTGGACATTTGGACATACAGTGTACATACTGTATACTATATATAGGCAAGGAAAAGTGCCCTTTGCCCCCCGTTTGACCTTCAGCTTGTCTTCTCTGCCTGATTAAGGTCATAACAAATGAATTACGGAACCCAGATTAGTCTCTACACATTGCCTCTGCTTTCTGAAATCTTTAGCTTGGAGGTTTTCTGAGTACTGAAGACGGTACCTATATAGACACATCAGCTTCTAATACTACTGTGGCCTTCAGAGCAAGGTTGAGCATCAACAGGAGGATGGCGAGCCAGTCCCAGTTAACCAGTGCGCTAATCAGTCTGCAGTTTTCACCTAGTTAGTGGTTTCTGGCAGCCTATCTGAGTACCTGCTTCTTTTTCGCAGGCTGACAGAAGCTGTGAGAGAGGCACTAACACTAGGCAGAGCCAGGCCCGAGCCCAGGAGAAGGACTAAAAGGTCTGCAGAGAGCTGCTCCCACATTTCCCAACAAAGCCAGTGAGTGTGATGATGTTTAAGGGTGACTTCATGTCACAGCTGTCTTCATCCCAGTGAAGGCATCCAGACAGTCAGAGTCCAGCAGAGAGAAGGGGACGGTGCAGTGCTGAGCGCAGGGCTGGAGGGGCAGCAGGCCAGGGATTAGTGTGGATTAGGACGGCTCTGACCTGCATTCTCTGACAGCTATTGTTCTGCTCTCTATGCAGATTAAGCTCAGGCCTTCTGAGCACTGTTACAAAACAACATGTGGCTGAGTCTAGATTAACACCTGCAAATGCCCCTCTGCTTTCGGCTGGGTTATGGGTTTACACTGACTTTTACTCCAAGTCTAATAAAGTGGACTTAAGTAGCCGGAGAGTGCCGCGTACAAGACAACAGAAATGCTACAGGAAAACGTGTCACACCATAAACCACCACCCACCCTCCCTAAAAGTCCCCACACCGCTACAATTACAATTACAAATGCAAGACCCAGACACTTTACACACACACAACCAACTCATCACCACCACCACTGTACACACAGTATCACCAACACACCGCTCAGCAGCGTGTACTACGCAAACTCCACACCGAGGCCTTAAACAGCAACGCAGGGCCGGTCACTCCTTTACCTGGAAGGTCACTTCGCAGCATGAGCCATACCGATCATTTCACCTGTCCAAACAAGGCGAACTGGCAGGACCTCTGACGCTGGGAGAAGGAGTAGCGTGAACCCACTATGAACATGCTCATTGTGAAAGTTACCCCTACATCTACACACACACAGCCCTCAAAAGGGGTTCCAGGCGCATGCACCCAGCCATGATCTACTGCCTCAGGCCCCCTAAAAAACAGACAACCATAAAAAAAGAACAAGGGGGTACAGGTGAGCAATACACTTGTTAGTGGCCAAGGCCCCATGGATTACCCTCTGCTGAAGATCTCCTTCTTTGAGGCACAGGTTAGAGAGAGTAAGAGAGACAGAGAGAGATAAAAAAGTAAAGAAAGTAAATAATAAATAAGAGAGACACAAAGAGATAACAGAAAAGAAAGAAATTAATATACAGAGAGAAGGAAAGAAAAAGAAATGAATGAATAAAAACAAATGAAAAAGGGATGAATAAAGGCAAAGAAAGAAAGAAAAACAACAAAAAAGAAAAGAAGAAATAGAAGGAAAGAGAAAATTAAAAAGAGAAGAAAAAGAATGAAGAGAATATAAAGAGAAACAAAAAAGAAAAGTAAGAAAAAATAAACAAAGAAAGAATAAATAAAAAAATAAAGAAAATTAGATTAAAAAGAGAGAAAAGATTAAAAAGGAAGAGAAGAAAATAAAGAAAGAAAATAAAGATTCAAACGAGAGACAAAGAAATAATAAAAATAAATGAATAAATCATTAAAAATGATGAAAGTAAGCCGAAAAAGGAGAACAAAAGAAAGATAAGTAAGGAAAAAGAAAGCAAAAATTAAGAGAAAGGATTAAAAAGAGAGACAAAGATATGAAAATAGAAATAAAGAAAACTAAAAAATAATGAAAAGAAAGAAAGAAAGGATTTGCGGGGACACAAAGAGATAATTAAGAAAGAATGAAAAGAGAGAAAATAGAGAAGAAAGAAAGAAAGAAAGAAAGAAAGGCAGTGAGTGAATCATGGCCGGCTCTCTCCCTCTCTCAGCCTCTCTGTCTTTTCTCTTATTTTATCCTCTTCTTGGAATTTTCCCACACCGCTTCTCAATCTCAATCCACCTCATTCGGCGCACTCTCAGTGTTCATCTGAGTCTTAGTGGTTTTGTAAGAACACAATATACAGATTATGTGTGTGGATTTGTCATGTGTCGGGCCTATGGAGAGTGAGTGGATTTTGGGGGGGGGGGGCACGGCAGCCGTCTCGGAGGAGGCTGGTGGAGTGTAGCCAGGATTACTGGTGGGCGCTTGAGGCGTTTTTGTCTCAGCCGTGCCGATAACCCCCCCACCCTCCCATCCCTCCTTCAAACTTACCATAAAATATGAATCATCTCACTTCTCCAGGGCACGCTGTCTGCAGACATTCAATTAAGCCTTTTTTCTTTCAGATAAACACTAAATACAGTCACTGTGCTTCCAGAGGAGACGGCTCACATTCAGCTCACTGTCAAAGACGATGGCTTGAGGACTGACAAACGTTTGAGCTCCCGGTTATTGATGACAGGGTTGTGGGTTCGATACCCGGGCTCGGCAAGCTGCCACTGTTGGGTCCTTGAGCAAGGCCCTTCACCCTCTCTTCTCCCCGGGTGCTGGAGTTGGCTGCCCACCGCTCTGGGTGTGTGTGTGTTTACTACCACAGATAGGTCTTCGGCTCTTACCTGTGTGTGTGTGACGGGGCTGGGTCCCTGGCTCTCCTGGGACAGGAAGAAGCGGATGGACATGAAGAGCTCGTGCATGCAGCAGCGGAACTCCTCCTCATTCTGGCCGCCTGTGGCCAGCGCATACAGCCGCCGCGACTGGACAATGTACTTAAAGATGTACTCCGTCGCCTAGGAAACCAGGATTAAAATAATGAAAGGATATTAAAAGCACAGATAACGGGTGAAAATTAATTACATGCTGTCCATGTGTGTCTTTTGTGATGGCCCTTGTTGCTGTGTCTCTGTACTTACTGTATTCTCTAGTATTCCTTAAATTGCATTGTCCATTAATGTAGAAAAAGTCACTGCATATGCAATGATGTAGCCTGGCCAGTAGGGGGAGCCTACTTGTAATCATGAAATAATTAGGCTAAAACACGGTAGATGTCCCCAAAAGCCCCATAAGTATCTTAGAATACAGATTTGTGCTACTGTATTACTGCATTATTATGCAAAGGTGCAAAGGTTTGGGCACCCCAAAGGGGCTTTGAGCTCTCTTCACAGGACCAAAGTATTGGGACACCTGCTTGTTCACGTTTTCATCTAAAATCAAGGGTATTAAAAAGAGTCTATTCTGCTTTTGTTGGAGTAACTGCCTCTACTGTCCAGAGAAGAAGGCTTCTGCTTGAATTTGGAGGAGCATTGCTGTGAGGATTTGTTTGCATTCAGTGATAGGAGCACTGTTGAGTTTAAGATGTTGAATGTTCACAACTCAACCTTATCCCCAACTCCCCAACTCGGTACTGTTTGGAGCACCATTCATCATTCCAGAGAACACAGTAGTTCCACTGATCCGCAGCTCAATGCTGGGCAGCTTTATACCCCTCTAGCCCAACAGGAGCCAAGGGCTAACACTCTGACAATTAAAAAAACTGATGCCCATAAAAGTAGGAATCAGAAGCTCTAACCCACTCAGGGTTACTAAGGTTGCAGGGTTGGAAAGCCTGTCTGATTAAAGTAACTGCCTGTCTTCGTCGGGTGCTGAAAGTTTACTTTTTCATTAACAGCAGAGATGCATTTCATCACTGATGGCCAAAGATTTTGAATCTCCAAATAACTGCACAGTTAATGTCAAACTATTTCATTCCAGGTCATTTTGGAGTGTTTTTATTGCTCTATTTATAATGACATTATGAAGAATTAAAATTGGGTCGAAAACTGAATTTTTTTTTAATAAATAAATAAATAGACTCTCACCTTGAGCACCTGCTGGATGTGTTCCTGGTGTTCGGCTTCGATGATGCGGTCCACATACCACTTCAGAACCTTTATCAGATCCCTAAACAGGAGAGAACATTGTTAATTAGAGAAAAGGGCTTGGGACCAGAAGGTTGTTGGTTCAATCCCCTGGACCAGCAGGAAGTCGGGGCCAGGGAATGAAGGGACAGTGCTTTTATTGAGCAGACAGTCGAACCACCAGTTGCTCCACAGACACTCTGGGCGTGTGGCAGAGATTGTATTTAACTTTATACAACAGTTAGTTCCAGCCAGGGAAGCTGATTGGTCCAAAAGCCCTCTACTGGTCAAGAACCTCATTGCTCGAGGTTGTGCGTGATCACCTTCAGCTCGCGTCTGCTTCATCACAGCCATGCTGTTATTTCAGGATTG
The DNA here is from genome assembly GCF_030463535.1 of Salminus brasiliensis. NCBI lineage: Eukaryota > Metazoa > Chordata > Actinopteri > Characiformes > Bryconidae > Salminus > Salminus brasiliensis. Next base: position 53,981,398 of record NC_132879.1, on the reverse strand, counting down.
CACACTCCCCATCGTCTACTATTGCTTTAGTACTGCACAATCTGTAATAATATTAATAATAATAATAATAATAATACTTCCGGCACTTTCCTATGTATATTCTGGAATTGCTCTGAGGTGCTACTGTTTTGGAATAAGGTAATTAGATTTATTTCTTCATAAACTGACACAAATTTCCCAATAAGCTTATCTGCACATCCTTTACTTGACAGTTCTCTTCCTAGTGCAGAGAGAGTAGGTCAATTAGGGTTGGCAGCCCTGACGGCTGCTGAAGAAAAAAGGGGCTCTGGCTTCCACCTCATTCTCCTTCTATTACACACTGGATGCACTGCTTGGATATTCTTATGGAAATTCTTTATTTATAAATTGTCTGGAGTCAATCCAGCTGCAGTGAGGATATGGCTGACCAGAATAAGAGATGTGAAGACACTTCTTAGTATTAGACTATGTGCGTGTATTTTATACGGGTATGTGTGTGGTGGTGGTTGGGAAGGGGAGAGTTTGGGGGACGGGACGGGTATTGGTGGAGGTTGAAATGGGTAGTATTATCCTAGCCAACATGCTCATGTGGGGGCCAGGTGGGCCAGGTGGGCATGGGCTCGGAGTGGGATTGAACAGGGGCGTCCCAAATGGGCCCCATTGTTCATCCCTCATCCCATCTAGGCCCATGTTCAACCCTGGGCTCCCATCACAGATCCTGGTGGGCATCTATATGTGGGGCCAACATGAAACCAGAGGACACTCATACGGACCCCACATGGACATTGATTTGATTCAATTCATGACACTGGGTTTTAATAACCTTGTGGTATTTTGAGCAAAATTTGAGAGCAGAATAATCAATACTGTATCCAGGTGTTGCTCAGTCTACTGATGAGGACCGAATAACGAGCTGGGAGGCAGGAGGCGTGCGGCACATGGCGTGGCTTAGCTGGAGGGCTGCTTGTTCAACCCATGCGACTGCATTATAGATCCTAATTATTAGACAGTGCATTTTCACAGCTCCACGGTGCACACGGTCTCATGTTTGCATTAGATAGCGCGCTGTTTCCGTGCATTGTTGCACTTCTAATGCCTGGAATGAAGCAAGCTTTTCATTCTTACTCAGCTGATACAGACAGATGATAACTGCTAGAAGTGGTGCATGAAGAAATGACTGTTATCGCCAATTCCAGCCTGCAAATTTTTGCATTTTGGCTTTCATTTGAGTCCACACAGCCAGAAATACCGGAACACACGTGACAAAAAGGGAGGCACAGGGCAAAGCATGCCTGGCCTGGAGAAGCAAATGTGATGTACAATGGAAGCAGTGAGAGTGTGTGTGTAGAGGAGGGTAGAGGAGGCCCACAGTGACCCTGTTGGTTCTGAATTCGTACGCCGTCACTCTGCAGAGTCAGGGAGGAAATGAAGCTTGTGTGCAGGGTTATGGGAGCTGTAGTGATGAGAAAGAGTCCAGGAGGGGGCATTGTTAGACCCAAGGGGTGAGGAAACAGAAGTGAGGGTCTGGCATGAGGAGTGTCATTAGCTGTGTCAGTGTAAGTCACACGCACTCTTGTTTTTTAAGCTTGTTTATCCTGACCTGTGAGGAATGTGAAGTGTGTGTGTGTGTGTGTGTGTGTGTGTGTGTGTGTGTTTGTCATGCTACAAATATCTGGACTGGTCAGGAAAACAGTGAAGAACAGGTCAAACAGGTCAAAAGCCACATGCTGCATGTTTTACTCTGTTATATATACAGTGGCATGCAAACGTTTGGGCACTCCAGGTCAACATCAACCAAATCTCCCAGTTCTTTCCAACATTTTCAGCAAGATTAGTGTTTTATTTTAGTTTTGTTAAAGTTTACAGTGCAAACTAGGAAATGAGCACCATGCAAAAGTTTGGGTACCCCCATTGATCTGGGCTCTCCGAACTTTTACTGAGGTCTGAGGTCTTATTTAGCTTGTTAGGGCAGTGGCTCGGTCACAGTCGTCGTTAGGAAAGATCAGGTGATGCAAATTTCAAACCCTCCTCAAAATCCTCAAACCTTGTGCCAACCATCAGCAGCCACTGGCTCCTCTAAGCAGCTGCCTAGCTGTCTAGGTGATTCCCACAAAGTAACAGAACATTATAAGAAGCAAAGTGTTTTTTTTAGGTAGCAGGTTCCTCAGTTTGTGAAGGATTTAAATGAAATAGCAGTTAACAGGAACAGGTTGAAGCTTGGAGGTCAAGCTGAGGCCTGGAAGAGCAAGACACCTTGGCTGCAAAAGACCTTCAGGAAGATTGAGCAGGCCCTGGAGTCTGACAGACCTCTAAGGAGGCCCCAAAATCTCACAAAGCTAAAAGAGCAAGGAAGAGCAGGTGAAAATACACTGTGTCCAAAAGTTTGTGGACGGCCTTTCCAATGAATGCATTCAGCTACTTTAAGTTGCATCCATTGCTAAGAAAACGCTGAATGAGCAGGTGTGCTAGTCTCTCACTGTGGAGGGCGAGCATTCAGGCCTGTTCCGTTCTAACGGTGTGCGGCACACATGCACTCAACCACTTATCAAGAACGCGGTAACAGATGACTCATCTGACCAGATCAGGCTTTTTTCCCCCACATCTCTGTAGAGACGTAGAGCAGTGCCTGTGGTTTCTGTACCACTGAACTCTCAGATGTGTGTTCCATCTTTGTAAAGAGGGGTTTATGCACTGCAACTCCACTATAATGTCCTTCTCTGTGTAGCTGAGAACAGAGTGTTCTCGCTAAGAGTCTGATCACATCCAGCCCTGGCACTGTTGCTCACCTGCTGCTCACTGAATGTGTACTTCTGGCCACAACTTTCAACCCTATTCAACAACCTCATCCCAAGGAACATCCCAAGAACCACCAAGGCAAGCATGGTTTACAGGAAACTGTCCAAGAAAAGCCCCAGCTAAAAATGACACCTTGAATCTCGACCAAGGTTGAACCACATGACTAAGGGAAGCCCTATTGTCAGATGAGACAAAGGACTGAGCTGTTTGGCCACAATGACAGGAGGTATGTTTGGAGGAGTAAAAGTAAGGCATTCGACCCATAGAACACTCTAAGAACACAACTGTTAAGCCAGGTGGTGGTAGCATTATGCTCTGAGGCTGAGGCCTTAGTCAACTATCTAAAATCGAAGTATACTGTGCATGCTTAGCATTTTAGTACAGGTCACAGAGAAACTTGGTTGAAAACTGCTTCACAAGGTCTGGAGCATCCCCAGAAGCTACAAAGCACAGGCATGCCATGAACAGGAAGATGCTGGAACACCAGTGTCATTGTAGAAGTTATGCAGGTTTTAGGTCACCATGAACCGAGAGGCGTTCGGCCATTGATGAAGCCATTGCTCCTAAAACTACACCTTCAAGCTCAACTAATGACTGCAGCTGAACCCCATGGACAAAGAAAAAGCCTTCTGGAGGACAGTTTAATGGTCAGAGGAGACGAAGATTGAGTTGTTTGGCCACAACAACCAGAGATACATTTGGAGGAGTGAAGCTGAGGCAGTCAACCTCAATAATACTCTACTAACAGTTAAGCATGGTGGTGGTGGCATCATGCTCTAGGGCTGCATGGAGTGGATGCCATGAACTTGAAGATGCTGGAACACCAGTGGCACTGTAGAAGTCAAGTGAGTTCTATATCACCATGGACTGTGAGGCTACTTTCCAAGAAAGAAGTCCTAGCTCCAAAAAAAACACCTTCAAACACAACTACAGTTTCAGCTGAACCACATGGACAAAGGAAAAGCTTTCTGGAGGACAGTTCAATGGTCAGATGAGACAAGGATTGAGTTGTTTGTACACAGTGACCAGAGGGATGTTTAGGGGAATAAAGGTAAGGCAATCAGCCCTTAAAACATTCTACCAACGGTTAAGTCAGGTGGTGGTAGCATCATACTTTGGGACGGGATTGAGTGGATGGAATAGTCAAGCAGGAGAACAATATGAGTGAAGGTGAGGCAATTAACCCAACCAACACTCTACCAACTGTTAAGCCTGGTGGTGGTAGTATCATGCTCTGGGGCTAGATGGAGTGGATGCCATGAAAGATGCTGGAGTTGTAGTTAAGTTCAGTTAAGCGAGATTTACAGCCCTTAAAGAAGTTTGCAACTGAACCCCATGGACAAAGAAAAAGCCTTCTGTAGGACAGTTTAATGGTCAGAGGAGACAAAGAGTGAGTGGTTTGACCAGAGATACATTTGGAGGAGTAAAGGTGAGGCAGTCAACCTCAAGAACACTGTACAAGCTATTAAGCATGGTGGTGGTAGCATCATACTTTAGGGCTTAATTGAGTGGACTGAATACTGAATACTAACAAACCATCACCTAGACGGCTGAAGCTTGGACACAACTAGCAGTGTCTCTCACTAATACACAAGCTTCACGCTCACTGAATGTACACATTTGGCCACAACTTTACGTCTTGCCATCGAGAAAAACTGCACGCTCAGCATTTCTAGGAGCGTGGCGGTGGGCTGGTGACTGCTTTACTGTAGTATCCTGCAGTACCCATCTGTTATATTTCTCTACTTAACACTCAACACTGCACAGATCTTGTAAGAGTGTTTTGTAGATGTGTGTGTGTGTCTGAGAAAGTGAACGGAACGACATGTCACACTGAGGCTGAGGCGTGTGGTGCAGGTTTGGGAACAAACTGTTCCTGTAACAGTCCTCCTGCAGGCAGGGGGTGCTGTGCAGGTGATAAATTCACACTTCACTGAACGTTCATGCTGTGTCAATGACACAGCCTCTCAGCGCGGGCATTTCTGAACTTTTCAACTATTTTTCAGGGGCGTTTTCAGGGGACGGTGCGCCCAGGTCTGATGATTAAATGTACAGCTGCGGTCAGACGTTTAAATACACTCATCATGGACATGAAGGTCATTGCAATATTTAGGCTTTCAGCGTTTTTCTGAATATAGTTTTTTTTTTTGCTGGGGCAGAACGAGTTACAGCATAGATGTTTAATAGACAAAAACACTCATTTAGTGCATAATGTCTAAATTTTTAGGGGGTTTCTGAAATCCAACTGGGTCAAAAAAAAGTATACATACAGGGTCAAAAACATAGTACATCTAATGGGATTATGAATTAAGAAGTGCTAAAAGTGCCAGAATGTCTTTTAATGTGTTGCTAAGAGCATTGCCTGCTAGTGATCATGATTGACTACAGCTGCTAGTTTCTCTGTGCCCACAAAAGGAGGGTTTGATTGAGGGCACTCAATGGGTTGACCAACACACAGTGCAATGGGAAAGTCCAAGGAGCTCAATGCCGATCTGATGATCATAAATTTACACATTCCAGTCAGGATTGTCTCTCAGAGCCATTTCTGAACAACTGCAGATTCCGAGGTCATCGGCTGAATGCGTGTATATGTTAGTGGGAGATGGAGACACTTTGCAAGGGTCAGGAAGAGGACCCAAACGGTCACCCTCAGCTGAGAGGAAATTAGTTTGGGTGGTCAGGAACAACCCCAGAACCTTTGAGGGACTAGCCTGTTATGAAATGGACAGCTGCTGTCCCTCAGGTTTGACAAAAGAGCACTGTACCTACAGTTAAGCCAGGTGGTGGTAGCGTCATGCTCTGGCACAGAATGATTGGGCGAAATAATGAATAGGGGGACTACCTCAGAATTCTTCAGCTACATGGTTGAAACATGGGCACAATTGAGTGTTCCAACGGGGCAAAGATCCCAACACACACATCACAGGCAGTTGGATATGGATAAAGGCTAACACTAAGCTTTCTGAATGGCCTTCCCAAGGTCTTTATGAAACCTATAGACAAATGTGGGCACTGTATGTATGATTATAACAGCGTGTTGATTTTAGAAAGCCCCCAAAAATTAAATCTTCCTGGTAAAGATGGGCGTTCTGTCCCAGAGAAAGACCAGGTTGAATAAATGACTGAATAAAAGACCAAGATTATGTTTGAGTCCATCATGAGTGCATGTAAATATCAGACCACAGCTGTACATATTGTCCCCACCTACAGTCGGAATGTGTAATTTGCACTGTGAGCCACTACTGGAAGACATGCTGAGAGATACAGAACTCTGGTTATGCAGTGTTACACAATTCTCATGTGCAAGTTCTCATGAACTCTACTATATATATATATATATATATATATATATATATATATATATATATATATATATATATATGCACTATAGTAAATCTGCACTATAGTAAATCTATACAGTGTATGTATGTATATATATATATATATATATATATATATATATATATATATACACACATACATACACTGTATAGATTTACTATAGTGCAGTTGGCAGGTGGAAATGCTACGTAATGCTGCTTTAACGATTTTCAGCGTTGGGTGAAGTCATTGTGTCTGTACCTGTATGACAAAGCTCCAGCAAAGTGACTCTCAATATAGGTGTCCATGACTGGTTTAAAGTGCTGGAATTTGCTGTCCTGGAGCAAATTTATGATGTGCACCTGGGGGCAAAAAAATAATGGTTTCCATTAACAAATGGACTAGAGATCAAATGACTAGATTGATCTAGACTTCCTTTACTGTTGATATGCATATTTCAAGCCACATATGAAATGTGTCATTTGAAACAAGACAAAGAAATATGATTTGGACTTACAAGACAATCAAACACTTTGAGGCCGTGTCTCTGAGCACTCTCGTCTAGTATGCCAAAGAGCGTGTCCAGTGTATCCTGTAGGAACTGTCAGAACAGGTTAAATTTCAGCTAGAGAACTGAAACATGTAAAAAAAAAAAAGGAGGATTAAGAGAGAAGTCATCAGGCCATGGCGGTATTGAGCGCAGGGTAGCCTACCTTGACTATCTCAGATCCATCGATCTCCTTCAGTTTGCTCAAGCTGTCGCTGATCCTCTCTGGGTGCGCTCTCCATTTGAGCAGGTCGAGCATATCACCTGCAGAGAGCATCCAGTGAGCAGAAACCATCTGCTGTAGCCTACATTATCTCTATTTATAGCAGTGCTATTCCTCTTTCACTTCATGGCCAGAAAACAGCTGCTAAAGTCCTGCTAAAAAGAGCTACACTGCATGTCCAAATGTTTGTGGACACCCTTTAAAATGAATGCATATTCAGCTACTTTAAGTCGCACCTATTGCTGACACAGATGTGCAACTTCGAAAACACACACTCACACACACACAGCCTCGTCTAGTCCCTGTGGAGAAGTACTGCCAATAGAATAGGACTCTCTGGAGCAGATAAACATGGACCTATTGGCTTGACACCATGCCTAATGCCAGGCGTGGGCTAGGTAATGCCAGGCATGAAGCTGTGGAGCAGTGGAACTGTGTTCTCTGGAATGATGGTGCTCCTTTGAACGAGTTGGGATGAGGTGGGGTGGTGATCATCCAACATCCTGACCTCACTATAATGCTTCTGTCGCTGAATGCAATCAAATTCTCAAAGCAATGCTCCAGAAGCGAGTAGAAAGCCATTTTTAATACTAAGAAAAAAACAAGGCTGAATGATCAGATGTCCCAATACATTTGTCCACATAGTGTTAATCTTATCATGCCCATAGCAGTTTTACAGTGACTCTCAGTAAAGAGTCGTGGCACAGAGCTGCTGCCACTGCTTTCACTGTTTCTAACAGCCGACTACATCTCATCTGTTACACTGCGGCTTGTATTTGCGTATCTAGGTTGTCCAGAGGAGCTAGAGTGGTTTTTTTTTGTGGATTTGGTCTCATCCACTGGAAGTCATGTCTTAATACCGGCCCTCTACCTACCGGCAGTGTCTACCTAGATATCATGGGAAACATGATGACGCCAATACAGAAAAATCTAGTCTGCAGAAATCAATAGACCCTCTACTGGAGGCCTCTAAGGCTCTGAGGTTTCCTGTAGACATACCTGATAAACTAGCCAGTTAGTGTAGGCACAAGGAGGTACTCACCGTTCTGAGTGAGTTTGGTGGAGCAAAGGAAGGAGGTGATCCAGAATGATTCCTTGGTGGCTTTCACAGCTTGGTTGTTGCCTGGTAGGTTGGCTTTGGAGAAGGGCAGTTTGAGGTAGCGAGCGCAGTCCTGAAGATTAGCATTCTCCTCACACTGAAAAAACATACCACAGAGACCTGTCAGTGTAGAACCGCTACATGAAACCCATTCTTTCTTAATCCCAATCTGCTATAGTGATTTTCAGCTGGGGTCAAATATATTCCAGGGGGCAAAATGAACTCAGAATGAAAATCAGAAATTCAGTGGTTAAACAGTAGAGACTAGCTAGAAACTGGCTAGACTGTAACAAGGCCTATACCTACCTAAAATACCTTAATTTTTTTTTTTTAGACTGTAATAAGGCCTATACCTACCTAAAATACCTTTTTTAGATTGTAATAAGACCTATACCTACCTAAAATACTAAAATAAAATGTATATATATATATATATACTTATTTTTATTTGTTTGTTTTTTTAGGTAGGTATAGGTCTTATTACAGTCTAAAAAACTATTTAAGGTATTGGCATTTAGCAGTTGCCAAAATAAATAAATAAAATAATAGTAATAATAAATATGTATATATATATATATATATATTTTTTTTTTTTTTTGGCAACTGCTGTTTTCTTGAAATGCCATAAAATCGCAAATTCAGAGCTCTGCAGGGGATATTTAATTTAAAATGATGGATACATCAGTGGTAACAGGACGACGGCCAGCCCAGTTCCAGTCTCTATGCATCCGCCAATAAGAAAGAGAGAAATAATAAAGAAAAGGAGAAGATGGAGACAGGTAGACGTCAGGTGAGGTGTAGCGTAGAGCCCATCACACACCGGACACGCCACTCTCAACGCAAAGTACACACAAGTAGTAGTTCGGACTAGCGTACTTAGTAATACGAACATGGCAAAATCTATTTGAGATATTGGTCTGTGCCACACAAGCCACCTCCTGATGCGTCTTTAAAAACAAGGGCAGAACAAGAACCCATCCAGGCATTTGGGCTGTACTTCCGTTCCTGATGATGTTTCACAATGCCCCACCCAGCATTTAGACAGCACCACATTAAATTATCGCCATATCGAGACCACAGAAAGCCACGGTCGATCCCATGTGACCTGAAATTTACACCGAGAAAGGCAGACCGTCTTTTGGTAAACAAACACATGCTGAGGCCAGGTTTCCTCAGCTAGCATTACTATCCTTGCCCTGTGCAGCTCGTATCTTGTGAAGAGATACCAAGCATGATAAGTGCTGCCCAATGCTGCTGAAAATATCCCAGAGAAAAAACACTGCTCATATCATCCGTGTTGTTCAGCCTGGACAGCAAGTTTTTCTTAATGAGGCACAACATTGGGCCGCCAACCCAAATCGAGTTCATTTAGTTAAAGGTACAGTATTGAAACCTGTCAGTTCAATACTAAGGGATAAAGAGAGGTTGGAAATGGTGCTGTAAAAATGAACGTTGGCTGTTTTTGCTGCCTAAAACCACAGAAATAATCCATCCAAATAAACAATACCAGAGCAATGTTAGCTTTAAAGAGCTGTGGGGGCAAATACAACAAAGAAGGCTGCATACTGCAGCTTCCCAGCATTCCCAACTTCATTTGTTGTCCTGCTGTCTTTGTCCTTCTTTAACAAATCCAGTCATTATTCGGGTTTTAGGTTTTAAACAAAAGGACTCTGCACCATGCAGGCAAACATCTCATTATCTACGAGCCATCAGGAAAGCAAAGACCCAAAATGTGGTCAGCAGTTTTATAACCTCCCCTGTAAATGCTAACAACTCACTTTATTTCAGCCCATTTGTCTTGATGAAATTGCATGTGACAACGGCAAGCAAAACCCACGCTCACGGCCATGCATCATACGGCGCGAATGGGCAAAGGTTAACAGTGCAGCACAGAAGAAAGTGGTTTCTGTACTGGAACCGGGCAATGCTTTCTGATTCTGGAGGAAGCAAGACCCCAGACTGAGGTCAATTTCAGCCTTGGACAATGGGTGGAATGTAATATGAAGGGACTAGAAGGAACTCCAGATGTTACACAGGTATTTTACAAAGGCTCCCCACAGGAGGCTCGATGGGCCTCACTAATCAATGGTTCTTAAGAAGAAATTACATTGTTTATGGAAACAATGGGATCCATTATAATAGCTGTGATCAATTCTTCAAGAACATATCATAGATGTGATCTAGACTTTTCTCAAGACATTTCTAAAGAATATTAATGATATTGGTGAATGAGAGCCAATGTGGGTAGAAACTGGTACTGATAAATCTGATAAAGGCTTAATTTATTTCTGAGGAACTGTAATATACGCAATATGGACAAAAGTATTCGGACACCTACAAATTATTCCTATATGAGCTTTTATGACATCCCATTCTAAACCTACAGACATTAATATGGAGCCAGCAGAGCGTTGGGGACGCTATGCTCTGAGCTTAGCTCTGTGGTTCCACTGTTCAATAATACCACTCACAGCTGATGGAGGAAGATCTAGGAGGGAAGAAATGTTACCAGCTGACGGTGTCTCCTATTACATACAGAACCACGCTGGAGTTCAGTGAGCTCTTTAGGACCCCCCCATTCTTTCACTAATGTGTGTGAAGACAGACTGCATAGTTACAGGCTTGATTTTATACACCTGTGGCAATGGGACTGAATGAGACACTGAATTTCAATGTATAGTGCATTTTATTCTCAAATAATAATTGTGATATTTAGTGTGTCAGGGTTTGTGAGTTTAGGGTGTGTAAATAGGCCAAACAAATACTATATAACTGAGTTTTCCAGTGATTACCACAATGAGCTCATGCTGATGGTTTCTGGGCTGAGTGTTATAGTTTGAGAATGGCATCTACGGCCCAAAGACTTCACCAGTAAGAGGATGTGGTTAAAACTAGGAATGGCAGATGTTCAAGCAGTTAGAGGAACTGACTAGATCAGCTTTCTTTCATTCTTTCGATGTGCAGGTTCTCTAAAATGATGCACTGGTTTATTTCAGGGTTGTGTTTTAACTTCACAGAACTGATCGCTGAATAGTCGGCCTTGCAATAATAGCTCTTTAATGAGGTGCTTCCCACGAAGGCTTGTGCCGTGTGATCAAACACAGCCACAGGGGAAGCCGGAGGACAAATGGCAATGTGAGTTTGTGTTTGTGTGTGTCCTACAGGCTCTGTAAATTCACAGCCTGTTAATCTAAAATAATTCTCTAGTCTTCAATTACTGAGCGCTACACCCAAACTGTGATCGAAATGGCTCTTAAACTGGGCACGCCTTTGGGACACTTCTCAAAAACAGTGCCTCGCTTTAGAACTGTCTGAATATCAGGACTTTTGTTGTTCGGTAGAAGAAATTACATGGAGAAATGAACATACCGTGCTGGAGAAGCAGCATCTAACTGCCCAAGTCTCATATTCTAAACCTCATATTTCCTCATCTTTCTTCACCTCCACCATGCTGCACAACCCAAGTTCATGCCTTCATCAGCTCCTGTATTAACGATAGCACCTCTCTCTTTATCAGTCTTCCATCCAAAAATCCTCAGACTTCAGTACCTTCAGATCTTCAGAGCTGCCAGGGTTTTAACACACACTAAGCGATCTGCACTTGTCCCTCCCATTTCTCATCAGCTACACCGGTTGCGTCTCTCTTCCTGGACCACATACAAAATTCTCTTTCTTACACTTAAAGGTGGTCTTGCTCTTCTCCACTTTTTTCCATCTTAACATCCCCTCTCGCTCCCTTAGAGCCGAGGGCCGTAATCTGCTTGCTGTACCTCACACTAGGCTCTCTACTGTCCTATCCTGTCTCTGAGCTCTACAGGCACAGTTCTTACCTCCTTACGGCTTGTTTTTTTTGTTGTTGCTCTGATATGCATTGTCATCTGTGAGATCTTATATAGACAGGTGTGTCTCTTTCCAAATCATGTCCAATCACCTGAACATACCACAGATGGACTCCAATCAAGCTGTAGGAACATCTCAAAGATGATCCAGAGCAATGGAAGATCCCCAGAGCTAACACTGGAGTGTTTTCGAGCATGAATTAGGATCATACTACAGTATGAAGGTAGTGATAGAAATACCTTATGGACAATGAGCTCATGGGTGCCATCAGGCAGAGTTCGCCCATCTTCCTGCATCAGAGGGACGAAGGAGAAGCCGAACAGCTTCTTCTCCCCTTTGTCTTTCGCTGGAGAGCAAACACAAACACACACATACACAGATCAGATCACTTCACATTACATCACATCAATAGCTCTGACGTCACACTGCTCCTCCTCCTCCTCCTCATGCACAGGCCTAATATTAAAGCCAGACCCATGTAGCTTCTGTACGATGTGTAAACAGACGACATGCTCCTCTAGCAGGTCTCTAAAGTCACTCAATGAAGACGAAACCCTGAAGAAACCCTGAGCACTGAAAATGAAGGAGCAGTGTGGCCCTGGGCAGAAAAACAGTGTACGAGTGTGTAAAGAGGTCTGTCAGCACGCAGGCAGCCCCTTTGCCTTACTGCCCTTACACACACATACGACACAGCCTAGGACAGCGTGAATACGTCAGCTTCATCTCTCTGACCATTATAAACAGTTGTAACCGTATTATAGAGCCTAAGTGATTGATGCTAAATGACTGATCATTATCGATCCACGTTAGATCTACGACTACGATTACAGGCCTTCCTCTCAGCTTTCCGATTACTACTACAGACCTAAATTAAGGCTGGAATAGTGAAACACATTCCCCGGAGAGGATTGTGCGCTGTCGTTCATGTGAAGCAAATTGATGTAATGTAATTTCTGCACGCTTCCCTGCAAGCCTTAGAGCTACAGTGAAAGACAGTACTTTTCTACAAAGAAGAGGCCAAGTTGGTGCAGATGGTCTTTCTGAAGACCCAGTATGTGAGGCAGACTGAGGGATGCTGTATCCATGTACACACAGATAGACACTGCCTGTTTCTCTCAAATCTGCCACTTTTAAAGGTCCTATGTTCTATACATGAAGCTCTCCTGCTGCATAGTGATTACCTGAGCCTCACCACTAATGTTTCAATGCATGAATGTCTTGATATGCTGAATTACGAGTTATAAACTCTGATAAACACATCCATACTGGCGTGGGTTGTATTCAATGACTAACAGGACTAAACAGCTCATTGACCGGTACCCACTACGTTTCACAGCTTGGTGACCATCTGCAGCTCTTTACGGACTTCACGTACTCCCACTATGATGGGATATTTCAGCAGGATGATGCACCTCGCCATCAGGCTTAAATTGTCGAGGAGCATTCTGGAGAGTTTCGATGAATAGTGTGGCCTACTCGTTCACCTAACATGAGCCTTATCAAGAACCTATGGCATGTGGTGGAGAGGTCCATTCGCACCCAGGATCCTGCACCTACAAATATCACATAGCTGTGGGTGGTTGTCCAGCCAGCATGGCTCAACATCCCTCCAAACATCTTCAGTGTACTTCCTGTCCCATTACTTTTGGCATGTCGTGGTATATAGCGCTGTTGTCGTGCAAAAGCCTTGAATCTCCAAAACGGCAACTTAACCGTCTTAAGCCATTTTGGACATTTCTATTGGTCCACTCATCATCAAATTTGGCTGATGTGAAAACTGTGAAACTGCCAGATTCACATTATGTGAAAAAATAAAAAACTGCAAAAATGGAGATACAATTTTTTTGAGTGACAGCAATGATAACAGTAATTCTGGATCAGATATTAGAGTAAAAAAAATGAAAAATCTATTAATCTGATCCAGTCCAAACAAAGCTAGCAGGAAAAGACCACAAATTCAGGCTGTGTGATGTAATCTTAGGTTTGTAGGTTTCATCCTGTGGAGAGTGTTTGTGTACCTTTATATCTTGAGTGAAGTGCATCGATAAAAACAATGGGAATGACAGTGTTATACAAAGGTATTGGGACACACCTCTTAATCATTGAATTCAGGTGTTTCATTTAGTCTTATTACCACAGGTATAAAATGTCAAGCCCCTAGCCAGGCAGTCTGCCTTTCCTACACACATTAGTGAAAAAATGTGAGGTTCTCAAGAGCTCACTGAACTCTTGCGTGGTTCTGTATGTAATAAGAGCCATCGTCACAGTCAGCTGGTGAAATTTCCTCCCTCTAATATCTTCCACCATCAGCTGTGAGTGGTATTATTACTGTATAACAGTGGAAGTGTTTAGGAGGAACCGCAGAAAGCAGCTCAGTCACCGAATGTCGGTCTGACCACGTAAAGTTACAGAGCGGGGTCAGGGCCGAGTGCTGAGCTCAGAGCAGAGTGCAGAAAAGACTCCAACTGACTCAATAACTGCAGCAGAGCTCCAGACCTGCTGCTGCTGTTAGAGCTGCAAAGCAAAAGGGGACCGGCTCCAAATAACGCCTATGGGTTTAGAACGGAATGTCATGTCTGCATGCATAGTGTGTTGGTGTCCCAATACTTTTGTCCATACAGTGTAGTATTCAAAAAGATGGTCTTACTGGAGCAGTGGCGGAACTCGAAGCGGACATGCGAGCCCCGGAACATGTCCACTGGGATGGGCAGCTTGATCTGCTCTGCCCAGCGTGGGCTGTTGTTGTGGTACAGCACAAACGAGTGATACTCATCTCCACCCGGCTCGCCTGACCCCGCTGCTACGTAGCTCTGGAGAGTAACACACAAACACAAACACACAGTGAGCAGATCGCAGTTTGGCAGGCTGCCCACCAGCATTCATGTACAAGTTGTCCGCACAAGCAGGAAAACCACAAGCCGACAACAGCTCCATCTGCATGTGGTTTCACAAGTACGACACTCGCAAATAAGCGCATCGAGCCAGCTCAGATTAGCGCCACTGACACAGTGCTAACATGATTGTTCTGCCGTACGCTTACAGAAGCTGCGACGAGTCTGATTACTCCCGCATTAACCAGAAAATACAATTTAGTAAGCTATGATTTTTTTTTTTTTTTTGAGTGCCCTCATATTAAAAGGGGCAGCTCATGCAGCTGCTGCTGTTAAGACCTACTGCAGAACTTAAATACTGACTGAAGGCCAGTGCTAATTCTTAATGTTAGAATGAAAACGTGAGTAAACGGATTACCCTGAGAATCTGTCCGTCCACATCCAGCGCGTAAACCGTGACCTCCACGTTTCTGGCTACCGTCTTCCCGCCTTTCTCGAACTCTCCTTTCTCCAGGGTGATGTACAGATCATTCCTCATCTCGCCTGTGGGAAAGCAGACACATCGCAGAATGCACAGGTTAAAAATAGGATGCCTGTTTATTCTCTGACACCCCCACCCCCATCCCACAATGCCACCAGTGCTGGGACATGGGTGGAGGTAGGGGGCTCATAATATAAAGAACAGATGATGCTACACTATACGTCCAAAAATTTGTGGACGCCCCTTTTAACAATGATTGCTGACCCATTGCTGACACAGCTTGTCTAGTCCCTGTAGAGAAGTACTGCCAATAGAATAGGACTCTCTAGAGCAGAGCACATGAACCTATTGGCACCATGCGGCCTAATAAAAAAGGCGTGGGCTATAGAGGGGTATAAAGCCCCCCAGCATTATTGAGCTGTGGAGCAGTGGAGGAACAGTGTTCTCTGGGGTGAAGGATGGTGCTTCTCCAGAACTATAGGGGTGAGTTGGGGAGTTGGGGATGACATCCTGGCCTCACTAACCCTCTTGTGGCTGAATGTCTGTACTGTCCAGGAAAAAAAGGCTTTCCACTAGATTTTGGAACATTGCTGTGAGCGTTTGATTGCACTCAGCTGTTGAAGGGATTAAGAATAAAAGAAGCTTTTATAAAAACGTGAGCACAGCACAGACAAACTATGACCAACTTTCACAAAATGCTGCGTATGCATGTCCATGCGTGCATGTGTGTGTGTGTGTGTCCGCTAGATTGAGGAGTAGCCATTAGTACTGACATACACACCTCACTCTGAGTCAAAGTACATGAATACACACAGCAGCACCTACACACACACACACACACACACACACATACACACAAACCACAATAACCTATAAAAGCCTCACCAAGTGCTACTAACCGGTGCATCCTATGTCTCACTGCAGTGTGTGATGAGCCACACACACACACACGCACACACAAACTCATTCTTACAGACAGGAAGAGGGCCTCCGTTATCACACCCTAACAGTTCTCATCGGTCGTCCACACCTTAACGCACACAGCGAAAATGCAGTGCAAGCACTTCGCCTGCACTCACTTTCAAAAAAACCAAAAAAACAATAAAAAAGGTGAAAGGTGAAAGCTCGCAGCAAGTCTTTAAGCCCACTGCTGCAAGGCCTCTGCAACACACACACACACACACACACACACACACACACACACACACACACACCTTCCACCTTTATCTGTATTCTGAATGAGATTTTCTCCCCTTATAAAGCTGTATGTCTGCAGAAACACCAGCCTGAATGGGCAGGCTTAACTGCTCTCAGCCGGATCAGGTAAATTTGCAGCTTAGCTACCATACACAGGCTGAACGGACTGAAGGGCTGAAAGCCCCTGGGAGCACATGTTGATATATTGAATTTTATGTATGATACTAAACCTGGGTGTTCAGTGAAGCGCTCAGAGAAATGTAACTAAAAAAAACACGAA
The DNA here is from genome assembly GCF_030463535.1 of Salminus brasiliensis. Lineage (NCBI taxonomy): Eukaryota > Metazoa > Chordata > Actinopteri > Characiformes > Bryconidae > Salminus > Salminus brasiliensis. The sequence goes on along the minus strand of NC_132879.1, from coordinate 53,964,804 downwards.
GCAGAAAGCTGATAAAAACGCTCCTCACAATTCACCAGAATGCTCCACCAACATATACACCCCTCTGAGAAAGCTCTGGGCGTGGTCTTAATATTCTAATGAACATGCGCAAACAAAATGTCTATATGTTACCATGGCGACGCACACTGCACTTAGCTTTTTACTTTGAACTAAGGTTGTGAATCACAGATCCTTAGGGTTTACTGAGGTTCTGATATCTAGAACCGGGTTACCGGCCGATATATAGATACAAGCTCGAGCCACGACTGCGGGAACAGACTGCAGGCACAGTCAGCCCAGCCCAGTCAGGTACGGCTATGCGTGTGTGGTGGGCCGCGTTTCTTCCCGGCATTAGCTTGCCAGGTTTAGCCTTAGCTTTAGCTCTCCAGGTTGCTCAGACTTGAAAAGGGGGCGGAGCCATGTTAGCCATGTGATTGGACAGGGGCATGCTGATGTAAACCTGCCCCACCTTTTGAGGAAACACCTCATTCCACTGATCATTTAAGAACCAAGCTGTTCTCGGCTATTAAGAATCTGACCAGGACAAGATCTTCCTCAGGCTTCCTGTATCGTCACTGTCATGGTTCTTTAAGTGATGCCATAGGAGAACCACATTTGGTTCCATAAAGAACAAATAACAAATAACAGCCTGTCCAGCTCAAGCTGGTCAAGCTGGTCAAGCTGGTTTACCATCTTAGCTCTTGACTAGCATAGAGTTTAGCTGGTCTACAAGCATGATCAACCTGGCCAAGCTAGACAACCATGTGGGTTGACCAGCAAGACCAGCAAGACCAAGCTGGTCGACCAGCACGATTAACATAACCAAGCTGAATGAGCACCTTTACCATTGAATACCATTGAATCCTGGATTTCCCAGCATTGGAGAGATGTGTGTGAAGTGTGCAGAACCTTTATACTCCATTATATCAAGTGATGGTTCCTCACACCCACTCATCTCTATCACAAACATGGTTCTTTATGGAACCAAATGTGGTTCTTCTATGGAATCACTCAAAGAACCATTTAAAAATCAATGGAGAGTTGGGCTTCAACGCAGTCCAAAGCCAATTATAAGGATGGAAATAGTCCATGAATAAGAAGAAGCCTGAATAAGAAATCTGAACCCGACCCAGGCCTGACAGGTACTTAAGAAAAGGAGAGCTGAACTGGACTGAGGAGGAAGTGAACAGTCAGATCCTGTCTGGTTCAGACCAACAGTTCAGGCTCTAGCAGCCATATCCCTTTGAGGAGAAGGCACTTTTGCGGGCCTGCTCCTTTGTACGGGCAGTAATTACAGGCCGAGCGGCTGCATGCATGGGTGGCCCAGACCGTTTCCTAGAGCCTGGATTAAAGAGGCTACAGAATGGTGGAGGCAGCAGAGCACAGGGCAGCGTGGAACCGGCTTGTATAAATAGCTTTTTGGAGAAGCGGGCTGGTGAGGCAACACGGCATTTCTGCACAGGAGGTGGCAGAAAACACTTCCTCCCGCTGCTTTAGCCAAACACACTGAGAAGTGCGTGCCTAGGGGAGTGCGTGTGTGTGTGTGTGTGTATTCTAACCTCACAATGTGTACACACACTTGGGCTGAGTGCGTGTTCTCGGTTTGACATCTCTCACTGACCAAGGCTGGACTTTAAAGCCTGAGCTATCGAGATTTACTGCCATACCAACCGTTGCCGGGGAAACGGCCAAATCCTTACAGTAAATTGTCAGGACATGTTTCTAAGATGAGGGGCAGAGGTTGGTTAATGAGAGGGAATGAAAAAAAACAGCACAAATGCGCACACACACACACACACACACACACACACACACACACACACACACACACACAGCAAAAAAGGGTGTGCGGTCTGACAAACACCCCCTGCACCGAAATACTAAAAAATACACCAAGCAGCCTGAGGGCACCCATATTTTCAAGTGAGGGAACATTCATATGGCGAAAGCCTAAGACACAAAATTTCACCTACCTCCATTCTCAATAAAAAAAAAGTACCCACACACATATAGACAAAAGTATTGGGACACCTGCTCATTCATTGTTTCTTCTGAAATCAAGGGTATTAAAATCAGTACTATCTGTCTAACTAACTATCTGTTACTACAAGTAACTGTCTCTACTGTCCAGAGAAGAAGGCTTTCTACTAGATTTTGGAGCAGCATTGCTGTGAGGATTTGATTGTTGCATTCAGTGACAGAAGTGTTAGAGAGGTCAGGATGCTGGATGATCACCACCCCACCTCCACCATCCCTAACTCACCCCAAAATTAATAGATTGAGCTCCATCCATCATCCCAGAGAACACAGTTCCTCCACTGCTCTACAGCTAAATGCTGGAGGGCTCTGACGTCAAGCCGGTCACTTTCAGCACATAACAACACCTTGTACAATAAATTGACAAAAGTATTGGGACACAGTGGGACATAATCATTGAATTCAGGTGTTTCAGTCAGTCCCATAGCTGCCATAGCTGTATAAAATCAAGCCTTTAGCTATGCAGTCTAGCTGATATATTTATAGCCCTCTAGCCCACACCTGGCATTAGGCATCATGGTGCAAACAGGTTTATCTGCTCCAGAGTGTCCTATTCTATTGGCACGACTTCTCTACAGTGCCTAGACATGCTAAGCATCTGTGTCAGCAATGGGTGCAACTTAAAGTAATAGTAGCTAATAATTACTCCAAAATCTAGTAGAATTTTTTAATAAACAATAATTTAACAGGTGTCCCAATACTTTTGTCTATATAGTGTGGCAACTCAAGGACAGCTCATAATTTTATGAAAGATGATCAGCTCATTGTTGTGGAAGAGGGTGGATCAAAACACATGACTTTAGCCTTGCTTACCTGGCATGATGACATCAGAGAAGCCCAGTTTCCTGGTGATGGACACTCCTCGTGAGAAAATAGCCATGTACTCCCTCCTCAACTGCTCAATGTCTCCATGCAGTAACTGGAGAGCCACTGCAAGGCCTGGGGAGACAAGGAACACAACACCTTATTCATCCAGCAAACTCATAAACACACCAACCCATGCTGTTTTCAAATGGCACTATTTACATTTATTTTTATTTTCCATTTTTACTCTTATAAAGTTGTACGGCCTGCAGTAACGACACTCATCACGTCAGCATGAACAGGCAGGTTTAGCTGCTCTCAGCTAGACTGTATAGCTAGAGGCTTGATTTTATACAGCTATGGCAGCTATGGGACTGACTGAAACACCTGAATTCAATGATTATGTCCCACTGTGTCCCAATACTTTTGTCAATTTATTGTACAAGGTGTTGTTATATGCTGAAAGTAACCGGCTTGACGTCAGAGAGGTTGGCAGTGTACACAGTCATGTCAGAATGTTATGACCACCTACGTAATAGTGGGACTAACCACTCGCCGCCGTTCCCTTCTGGCATCAATGGCCAGTGGTATTCGAGATGCCACCACCCTTCGCACCCCTGTTACAGTCATATGGGGACATTATGACTATCCCGGGTCTGGAATGAATTCGACCGGGGACGCCATGGATGCCACATGACAGGGTTTTCTGCACGTGTAAATAAGCAAGCACACCAGTCAGTTGTTGAAGAGGGCAAAATGAACGTAATGGGCAAAGGACACGATTGGACCGATGTCCAAAAGAACATGATAATAGGGTACCGACGTGGGATGCTCTAGAGCCGCCGTAGTGAAGGGATGAATGACTGCAAAACACTGGTACATCTCTGATATTATCATTGCTTCTGAAACACTGAATGACTGCATGCATTCTAGGAAATGCAGATTTAGACCACTAAAAGCCTGTAACCAACAACAACCAGTGCATAGTAACCACATAATCTGCATAGCAACAAGTAGCTCCACTATGTCATTATCATTTTCTATTCATCTTATTTTTTTTTTACCATTTGCCCGATTGCTCTTTCCGTTCATTTACAATTCTGTATTATCCGGATCACAGATTATCCGTGATCCATTTAATCTCTAATAAATACATTAAATGGACAAAAGTATTTGGACACTTTGCAATCAAGGGTATTTAAAAAGAGTTTATTCTGCTTTAGCTGGAGTAACTGTCTCTCCTGTCCAGGGAAGACGTGTTACAAGATTCTGGAGCACTGCTGTGAGGATCTGATTGCATTCAGCCACTACGGCATTGGTAAGGCCACCCCAACACATCCTAAAAGTATTGGATGGAGAACCGTCCATCATTCCAGAGAACATAGCTTTATACCCCTCTAGCCTATCTGCTCCAGCTTAAAGTAGCTAAAAGCACTGATTAAAAAGGGGTGTCCACAAACATTTGGACATGTGGTGTATATTACAATTGCAAAATTATATTGGCCACCCTTATGACAACAGACGTTCGTCAAGTCTGTGACAAAATGACATGCAATCAATTACAAGACTGCTATAATAACCCCACCCCCAGCTAATGCAATAACACCCACCCACCCACACACACACACACACAGAAATGTGCACAGCTGCAGTGCAATGATAGTGGAGTTCAGCTCCAGTTTCACGTCAATTAGGGCACAGAGGCACAGTGAGGGGAGCAGCTCTGGCTTTATGAATAATCAGTGAGGGGAGGCTTCTCCCTCTGGGTTAGGTGTATTGCACCAACCTCAAGGCAACTCTCTTTCCCTTTCATGTGCTTGAGCCCCAGAGCACACATGCCCTCACACACACACACACACACACACACACACACACACACACACACACAGTCTGCCAGCCTCTTTACAATGCCAAGGCCAGGGTTACAACTGTTCATTAGCATTCTGCTTGGCACCACAAACCGTCCAGTACTTCCCAGGTGCTCTGTACCTCTCAACTGGAAGCTCTCGCTGTCAGTATCCGCTATTCTCTCTCGTTGCCACAAACATTATACATCCAAACATGTCCAGACACTCCTAATTCCTAATTTACTGTTGACACAGGTGCTCATCTGCAGACACTAAGCTCGTAGAATGTCAATGGAAAAGTAATGGCAAAAAAAAGGGAACTGTGTTCTCTCTTCACTGGCTTCCTGTAGCTGCTGCCTGCATCAGATTCAAAACCCTGACGCTGGCCTACAAAGCCCAGAACGGACCAGCCAGCCCCTCCGTACATGATGGCGATGGTCAAAAGCTGATCTGCACCAAGAGCCCTTCCAGCTTCAAGTACGGCTCGGCTCGACCCGCCATCCCTCAAAATCCACGGAAGACGAGCGTCCAGACTTTTTTCTGTCCTGCACCAAAGGGGTGGAACGAGCTTCCCCTGGGTGTCCGAACAGCAGAGTCCAACGCTCACTGTCTTCAAACCCAGACCGAAGACCCTCCTCTTCTGACAGAACTTGGGCGAATAGTAGAGTGGTCTCCTTACTGACTTGCGTTTAGTAGAGTCTAAACTTAGAGGATCTTTGACTTATTAGTCTATTTAAACTAGCTGAGGTTTTTCTTGGGTAAATAGTGAAGCACTTTTGTAAGTCGCTCTGGAGAAGAGCATCTGCTAAAATGTCTTAAATGTCTTCAGTAAAGATAACGATTCTATACAGAACCACAGCAACTCAAAGAACCTCTTAGACACCTAAATGGTTCTTTGCCTAATTAAAAGTTCATTGCCAAAACGCTAGAAGCCATTTTCAGTACTGCACACCCCCATGTAGATGGTTACATGAACTCCATGAATACGACGATGCTTTTGAAATGCGGCGAGGTGCAGAGTGACAGGCTCTCCTACACACCTTTCCAACCAACTGTCCTTCTTTTACCGTGACTAATTAAGCTGCTTTCACAATTACAATGTGTCAAATCCACTGCTCGGCTTTCAAGCACATTGCTTTCAATGGGACATGTGTAGCATACGCAGATCTTCATAACGCTGAGCTCATGACCCCCACGCACAAGGTCACCTAAAGTGCAAAAGCTGATGGTTCCTCTTAATCTACTGTACACCAGTGACCGCCCGCCTGCCCGCCCCCATTGGCTAAAGCATTGGTGGAGCATTGAGTTTAAAAGCAGCTTTACTGTAATATGCCATCTATGCTTTCTATACTGTATCTACTTCCAGCCATAACATTAGTACCACTGACTATCTTCATCTACAGTGGCTTCATCTGTCAAGGGGTGGGATCTATATACTAGGCAGGAGGTGAACAGTCAGTTCTTGAAGGTGATGAAGGGGTTAAAAGTGTAAGAATCTCTGGAGGCACTTTGACAAGAATCAAAGTATGATGGCTAGACGACTGGGTCAGAACATCTCCAGAACATCAGGCAGGTCCAAAAAGTCCAAAGACCAAAAGTGCAAAAGTGAATCCATGGAGGCCTCACGTCACAACTTACAGGACTGAAATGATCCCAGCTTTAGTCTTGGTGCCAGATAGCACAGCAGGAACCTTCAGAGGTCTTGTGGAATCCTTGCCTCGAATAGGCAGCGCAAGGAGTACCTATTCAATTTTAGGCAGGCGGTGCTAATGTTATGGCTGATCTGTGTATACATTCACGACTACATTAGCCTTTTTCTTACATTTGAATTTGACTCCCGTCTGAATCACTCTGACAAACAAGTAACTCCAGCATCAACACAGCAGTGGAGCATCTTCCTCTCAAAGGGTTTCACTTCCCTTTCGCAGCTATTAGTGCGTGATGTAAGGCGGCCCACATTAGGCCACATGCAGACGCAGCAGTTCAGTGCGGAAAAAGTGATGGGTTACGCTTCCTAAAGCTTGAAGATGTCATTTTTGGCTTTTGATGAATCACAGTCTAAAAGATAGAGGAAGTTACCAAGGTGATTTCCAGCTACAGTCCCAATCTAGGAGCATAACATGAGGTTTGCAGAGACTTTGCAGAGAGTTTGAAAATTAGCATAAAACACTGGATCTGGATGATTTCCAACTTTCTGCGGAATTAAATGGTTAAGTCCCCAGTTGTGGCAAATCTGATGTCCCAAAAAGCTCCATCACAGATAATAACTCCACTAAATGGTCACAAATATAAAAGTTTTGGCACAAAAATAGCCACTACAGGCTAAAACAGCACTCATAGACTTATCTCATTAACCACACCATTTCTAACACTATATGCTATTTACTATATACTATCCAAATATTTGTGGACATCCCTTCTAATGACTGCAGTCAGCTAATGCATACACACATACAACTCTAGTCTAGTTCCCGTAGAGAAGTACTGCCAACAGAATAGGACTGATGCCAGGCGTAGTTTAGGAGGTATAAAGCCCACCAGCATCTGGAATGATGGTTGGTGCTCCATCCAATACTTTTAGGATGAGTTGGGGATGATGAGGTAGAGTGGTGAGCATCCAACATCCTGACCTCACTAACACTCACTCATACAATCAAATCCTTACAGCAATGCTCCTCCAAAATCTAGTAGAAAGCTTTATTCCCTGGACAGTAGAGACAGTTATTCCAACTCCAAAAGCAGGATCAACTCTTTTTATTACCCTTGATTTTGGAAGAAACAATGAATAAGCAGGTGTCCCAATACTTTTGTCCATATAGTGTAACAGTGTTTACAGTAATAATGAACAGGACTAGATATATTTTAACAGGTTTAATGCCCCTACAGGCAACATCACAGATAATTATGACACTAAATGGTTATATTTGGGCCAAAATACAGCTTTTTTAAAGATCCAGGCCATGGTAAGGTAAAGTAGCACTCTCATTCACCACAATTTTAGCATTTGTAAGATATTTACACCAAACATTTGCTTTTAATTAAGCTTAATAAATCCAAAATAATAAACAATAAACTGCGGAAATGCGTTAGTTTCATATTTTCAGGTTTACAGTACAGGGTTTTTGTTATTGAATGCACTGCAGTAGAACAAGCTGTTTTATAATAGGCTCACAACTGATACACGGAAAAGTCATTTGTGTCAATCAAGGCATGATTAATGCTCACTGTGCATCCTGGTCTTTCTCTGGTAATTCATTTGTGCTCAGTAGGCAAATGAAAAACAGTGACTGGACACGGCCAGCGCTCAGGCCGATCGATGGCCCTATCTGGCAGGCATTCAAAGGCCACGAGCCTCACGTCTGATAAACGCTGTTTAACAGAGTGGGCTCGGAAAAGTCCTGTCTGAGAATCAATTGCTGAGCGAACACAAACTCTCCATTAATCATGCAGGCAGATTCAGTGCATGAGCGCTGCGGTAGAGTGAACCCAGTTACCCAGGCAGAGCTGAAGCAACAACAACACGCGAGCGCTCGTACAATTAAGCGCCGGCCGGCCACTTCATTAAAACCACCTCCTTGTTTCTCCACTCATTGTTCATTACATTAGCTCACTGACCATACAGGAGCACTGTGTAGTTCTAATTAGTAGAAGTCCAGACTGTGTCCATCTGTTTCTCTGCATACTTTGTTAATTAGCCTCCTTTCACCCTGTTCTTCAATGCTCAGGACCCCACAGGACTGACCACCACAGAGCAGGCTGTAGTATTTGGGTGGTGGGTCATTCTCAGCACTGCAGTGACACTGACCGACATGGTGGTGGTGAGTGTGTTAGTAGTGTGTGTTGAGCTAGAGTTTGTCCACTCACTGTCCATTCTATTAGACACTTCAAGCTAGCTGGACCACCTTGTAGATGTAGAGTCAGAGGCAGAAGCTCTCTAATCTGCTGCTGCACAGCTTGTGTTGGTCATCCTCTGGTCCTTCATCAGTGCTCACAGGACGCTGCAGCCCACAGGACGCTGCTGGCTGGATGTTTCCGGTTGGTGGACTATTGATCCACTTGTACCACCAACGCAACACACTACTACACAACTACTAACACACCACCACCATGACACCACCTTAATACTACAGTCTGCTCTGTGGTGGTCAGTCCTGTGGGGTCCTGACCATTGAAGAACAGGGTGAAAGGAGGCTGATAACAAAGCATGCAGATGGACAACAGTCAGGAGTTCTACTAATCAGAACTACACAGTGCTCCTGTACGGTAAACCGAGCTGATGTAATGGACAGTGAGTGCAGAAACAAGGAGGAGGTGTTATTGACGAGGACGGTTGGTGTAAATACGTAAGTGCAGCCATGCAAGCAATGTTAAAAAAATGAAAGAAAAAAAGATTTCAAGCACTGACTTAATTATTTACCTCCAATATACAGTACAAATTTAATTCCAGTGAAATCCGCCGGCTGTTAGCACTAATAAGCCCCAATAATCTTGTTCCTTTAACCACCTCTCAGCATAAGCACTATAATAACACAGCATGTAATATAATGTTGGGGGATTAATCTAACAGCGCTGAAATGGTCGATAAGTGTTTATCACTCCACGCATATGAATATGATCTTCTCGCGACGCCTCTCCCGAGCCAGCGTTCAATAAGAATTCACAGAAATGTTTTTTTTTTTTTTCTCGCCCATCAATTCCCATTTGCAGAAATCATATCTTCATTTATTCAGGAGGAATCTTTCATTAAGGATTTTGAGGGACATCATGCCGGCGCGAGGTATTGTTCCTTGCCAGACGCGCTCCGCACATCACTGCGGATAAGGCCGCTGAGTAAATGACTTTGTGTCAGTCATGGTAATTAATGTGTTCCCTCACACTGCTTGCGATTATTCAATATCCGTCGCTTTTTGACGCCGCGCTTTCCAGAGGCAGAAGAAATGGCACGAGGCTGCAGATCGTTCCAAAAGATTGTCCCTTTTGCGCTACGCATCAAATCCTTTAAGCTATCTTTGCATTTCTTCCTTTTCCCTTCTGCTGCTTTGAACATACACAGCCTATAAAGATTTCATTAGCATAAACAGACGAGGCCCTGAGGCTGCCTTCATGCAAGCTCATGTCTGAATTTATTACGATCTAGCAAACAGAAACTCAAGTTTCTGTGAGAGTCATTAAGTCATTAAGTCATTAAGTCATACATCATGCAGCATGCTGTTACCAGGAAAAGGCTTTAGCTGATAAATTGAATATAACTGAATAAACCCCTGCTTCCCTCTTCCAGTACACAGTTCCCTGTGCCACTGGCTGCAACACTTCACTTACATGCTTAACAGTTGGAAAGGTGGTCTTTTAATGCAAATCTGTGCCCACATTTATCAGACATTTCGATGCTCATTGTGCTCAAAAATGTCCACAGGACCTTGCTTGTTACTATGGGTGTAACGGTGCATAGTTCAGGGGTCTAGTGCACACATATCTCAAGGAGAATACCCTGTATGAGCTATCAGGGTAATACGATACGATAATTTGTATGATATTGTGGGAACCGTAGTGGTTTAGGTATTTGCTATGGTAACTGTAGTCTTGTTTGCCCCCCCCCCCTCATGTTTTTCTTCCTCTTGCTGGTGCGTATTGAGAGTCAGGCATTTTTTCCTCTTCTTTTCTCTCTTCATTCTTTATCTCTCACTGTTCTCACCTTTTGGTTTGAAACCACTGAACAGAAACAGGGGTTTCACCAAAATTCTGGCTTTAAAATCAGAAATTTTTCAATGTTAAATATTTTAACTCATGAAATCATTGAGGATCTGGCGAGGACGATGTGTTAGCGTTTTGGTGTGTGTGCGAGTGGAAACATGCTAACATTTACACTTTGCTGCATAATTAACACACTACAGGCTGCATCAACTACCACAAGGGGGCGCTATATGGCACCAGATGAAACAACTGTTTGTTTAAATGACACAAATAAATTTCCACATTGTATCGTACTCGTACCGAACTGTGGTGGGAAACCATGCAGTTGTGTGTCCTGCTACACCCTTACTTGTTACTATTTAGTGTATGCTGATACTGTACACTAGTTGCTGTTGTTATTCACAGCCTCTTAGTGTAATTTTTTATTATGATACATGCAGTTATTCAGTGTTTGAGAAGTACCGACAATATCCATGATATACTGAGGAAAGGATACCGCACCATAATTACCCACAACAGTATATTCGTCCTATTGCCCACCACTACCTTAGTTAGTCTACAGCAGGGGTCTCTAATCCTATCTGCAAAGGTGTGCTGGCAGACTTTAATCCAGCAGATCTGAAGCACACTTGATTAAATGGAAAAGAAATGTGCTCCAGCTTAATCGGAATGAAATCCTGCAGCCACACCAGTCCTCTGCGGATAAGATTAGATACCCCTGATCTACAGTAACTTTTCAGATGATCTAGCAGAACTTTCCACCACTGCAGCTTGAGCGGATAATCCCCGCCAATGCCAACTCTGCTATCTCTGACTGTTCGGTCAGGTCAGTTCTTGGTATGGGTTTGAAATCCAATGCCGGCCTTACCTGTGTTGGACCCTGAGAGGTTATATCGGGAGTTCACTTTTTTAATGATGTTCTCATGGATTTGGTTCCAGTCACTCTCTGTGTTGCAGCTGTAATGCAAAGAGCAGAATGGCAGTCACAATCACAGTCAGTACTGCATGTACTCACAATGTAATATACGCAGCAGGGGTGTAATTATCCTAATAGCCATAAAGCCTGTGTATGTGCGTGCATTAGTGTGTGTGTCTGTGTGAGAGAAAGAGAGAGAGTGGTCAGAGGATGAAGTTAAATAGGTTTGTCTGGCCATTTCAGTGCAATGTAGGTCATGCTATTAATGTGTCTATACCAATTTCTATTCCCTGGGGCGATCATTCTGTGCACCAAGTGACTTCACATTCAATATGTGTATGTCCAGAGATCTGCCCAGTGGCTAGGAGGCAGCTTAAATTAAGCTTATGCCTGAACTAAAAGGGATTTTTGGTGGAGGAAGATTTACAAACAAGTCCAACTTAGTTTAGGACCCTCAGACACCATCCACTAGGTTCTAGGGTTGTAGAAAAATATCGATATATCGAAAAACTAAATCTCAAATAAATGTGATTATAATAAGACATAAACCTGAAATAACAACCTTTGGGCACACACATATCTTGGCTGCTCGACTAGACTGGGAGTACAGGGATATGTTTGTACATTTCATTTTTGTACTACTACTCTCTAGATGACCTTTGCCTTGTTTTTGTATTATACACTATATGTACAAAAGTATCCAGACACTTCACTTAGTAGGGGGGGTTGGCTGAATTATGGCTCAAAGCAGTGAATGAAGGCTTGGTGCTGGTATGAGTGATTGAGGCGTGGTAGCAGTTTCAGGTCACTCACGCATAGACTTTGAGGAGGTGGTCATCTTTTGAGTCCGCGGTGAGGAGATCAGCGATGCTGACCACAGCACAGCCGAACGGACGTCTGTACTGCACATTGCATGTGTTCTTCTTCTCGCCAGCCCCCATGCGTCCTACACAAGCACACACACACACACACACACACATACACACATATGCATAAACCATTCTGAGAAGGATATTACATGCCTGCAGGGTAGCCCAGGCACTTAGCCAAGGCATCAGCAACAGTTAAATGGAAACAAAGGAACCAGTGCTGCACAATGTGGACCATGTTATGACCGCATTGTTCTACATACACTCCAACAAATAAAGGTGCTACAAAGTGTGTGATGCCAGATAAGAACCATTTTTGGTTCCATAAAGGACCCAGTGCAAGAGTAGAGGCTGTTACTGCTTAAGGGAAAAGAAAAAGTAACTCTTCAGGAGCAGGTGTCTACAAACTTTTGGACATGCAGTGTTTTTTTCTCCACAGATTCTCATTTCATAGGTTTAAGAATCCTCACATTAACATAAAGCCTCATCACACTCACACAGCTCTATAAATAGGGTTCTCTGTGAAACCACCGCTTAAGGGTGTAGCACCCTCATTTTTTTTTAAGAGTGCATTTTAATTGCATGTATCTCAACATAGCAGACGTGAAAAGTGGCTGAAAGCAAAACTGTTGACCGGCGGTCCTGTAAATAACCTGCTTAATCAGAAACACCCACATCGGCTCATCTGGACGGGCTGAGGTCACTCAGCCCACAACATAACAAAGCTGTAATTTGTTAGAGAGCTTATTTGCATCTTGCAGCCTACTGTAATATCAATATTGCATAAGGCCAATATTACAATAATGATTAACCCTCGGCCACTAAAGGGGACAAAAGCATGATGTAACTTTTTAATGAGGATTCCTCACTTTAGGCTCAATAAAGTGGAGAAATTCTGTTGAAAGAGCAGAAGTACAGACTAAGAGATACATTTTTGGGGATACCTAGCGATGCGGCATTACCGACAGATTAACAACGAGGCAGTGGCTGGATTCACGAGTGTTGGAGGAGACATGTGCTAGTCTTTACCTTCCTAGTATTGGGTGGCATTGCTAGTGATAGGGGTTCTCTATGGCGCTTCGAGTGGCCCAGTGGACTAAGGCACTGCCTGAGTCCCCTGTCATGCTGCTTGCCATCAGCAGCCGAAATCGGAGAGAGCACAATTGAGAGCACTTTGCTCTCTCAGGGTTAATGGCACTTCCTCGGTTTTTCATTTTCTCCGAGCACACTGGCTACCTGACACATTGAGACAGTGCTAGTCTTCACCCTCCTAGTGTTGAGGGCACTCTACCTGCGTCAGACCAGCTGCCACCTACCAGTCTGACCATCAGGCTCCCCACCCACCACCACCCAAACCAGACTAGCTGCACACCCTCCTACCAACTCTACCTGTTTAATGACCATGTTCAAACCTAAATGGACTCGTAACTATCTGCCACTATTAACTATCTGCTGTATCTGGTTCGGTCATTTTTATCAATAATTAATAAATAGTTCTGATCAGAGGAGGACGGGTCGGGTCCCTCTTGTGAGTCTTGGTTCCTCCCAAGGTTTCTTCCTCCAGCTCTGAGGGAGGTCTTCCTTGCCACTGTCACCGTTGGGGCTCACTGGGGGTCTTTGATCCTTCATGTCTTCTTATGTTATTTTTTTTTGTCTCTGTCTTTTACTAATGACTAATTATGTAAAGCTGCTTTGTGACGACAACAGTTGTAAAAAACGCTATACAAATAAATCTGACTTGACTTGAATTCCACGAAGGACTGATGCTGTTTTGAGAGCAAAGGCTTTACTGTAACTTGTACGACCTGCCAAGTAATAGATCTTGCCAGCAAAACAAGAGAAATACGCTGTTAACAGAACTCTTACCTATTCTAATGATGTGAACAACGATATAGACGTCCTTCCGCAGGTCACCGCTCCCCAAGTCCTACACAGAAACAACAGAGCGAGCTTTAATGAACACAGAGCGCTGTATCACCGCACAGAGCTTTCTCTTTGTGCAATTAGCTGGATTGTTTTGACACTCTCTCTTAACACTCACCACAAAAAGGGTACACTGTCTCTCTGTCTTCTCTGGAGACTTGGGCACTCCGTTCTTATTTAGCTTCACAAAGAACCTTTCACTGCAGGCGATGGAGGCGGGGGGGGGGAGAAAAGAGAGAGAGAATGAGAGACGCAGGGAAGAGGAGAACGAGACAATGAGGACCAATGAGGTGCCAAGCCTCCTCCACAAAGCATTCTGTTTTCAGGCGCTGGGATGGCATGTTCTTAAAAAGCCGGAGCACTAAAAGCACTCACTGGGATACGCTGCAGAAATGGTATCCTGGCAAGTGGAAGCAGCTTAAATGTAGGCCATTTATTGCCGTTGTCGCGCGAGTACCTTGTATCTCCAAAAGGACAACTTTACAGGAGGAGGAAAAACATGGCTTGACTTTTAATTGAAGTCGATGTAAAAAGATTTTAGTCCAAGTCATTTAGTCCAGGTCAAACCTGCTTGTGTTAAAAGTTGTTTAGGTCACTAAAATATTTTTTAGTTGATTTTAAAATATATGACTAATAAAAAACTTGATTTAGTTGATTTAGCTGAGTTTATGAACAGCTTTTCTCCTGTTGCTTGATGGAAGTCAAATTATATTATGGTGACATAACAGATACTGTCACTTCTTATGGTTTCTTAATTTATACAGGTATAAATGTTGTGTATATATATATATATATATATATACACACACACACACACACACATATATATATATATATATATATATATATATATATATATATATATATATATATATATAGTCTATAATGAACTATCTCCGAATATCCTGACAACACTCTAATAAGAAGAGACTGTATACATTCAATCCTTTCACATATATATTTTTTATATATAATTTTTATTTTGACACTGTTTGTTATTAATAGTGATTTTAATTTTAACACTGTTTGTATTAGTGACTTTCATTTCTTTGTATTAGGGACTTTTGGCATGGTCTGTTTTTTCACATGGATTAGGGACTTTTATTATGACAGTCTGGGTGTGATGTAGCGGTTCTGTCTCTCCTCTCCACAGTAAAGGTAGAGAATAGTGGAGTTGGTGGTTCTGAGCTCTACTCACTGGTGCAGTTCGGACCCCTTAGTCCGTCTGAGCGTCCCACTCCTCCCACTAACAGAACTCTGCTCTCCACACACACACCAGACTACATATATATATATATATATATATATATATATATATATATATATATATATATATATTATAAGATATATTATTTAATCATAATAATAGAGTAAATCAGAAATGTTACTGATGGGTCCAATAACGTACAGTTTCATTCACTACGACTGATAAAATATTCATTAAGCTAATGTCACACGTCCCGGAAAGGGTTGTTGAGCTGTCAAGAAACTGGCACACATGTCAAAAGCAAACAATGGCTTAAAAACAGGCGGGAGAAACAGATAACAGACGAGTGCAAATGTGGAGCTCTCTCAATTCCCATTCAAGATATTAATGAGCTCCCAGCCGCATCGCGATCGTCAGGATCTGAGGGAAAGGGAAAAGTCAGCGTACATAAGACATTAGAAATGTAGTGATTTCTGTAGTGCTTTCTGTAGACAGAGCTGTTCAAGCCCTGATTTCAATGTCGCGCTGCAGGGAGGCTGGTTCAGTAGACAGGACACACACACATGCACACACATGCACATGTGTTCACACACCCCCTCTTTCACCAAGCGACCACATAATCCAGTTACATGACTTTCACAGCAGACTAGTAAGATAGCAAAGGCTGCACTGTGTTCCAATCACTGTCGGATTCACTCGAACCTCAACGGCGCATCTCTCACGTACACCAGCACATAAATATATACACACTGAAATCTCATAAATCAGGGGCCCAGAGGGGGGGTGACCAGTGGGGTGGGCCGATATAGGTAGGCAACAGCCTATAGTGTTGTAAAAAAGGGCTGTGTAAGTAATACACTTCCCAATACACGAGTTACAATTCATTGTGTTTTGATATATTATGATAATACTGTTGGCAAGACAATTTACTGCAATTTTTTAAAATGACATTTTAGGAAAACTGTCATGGTATGAATAAATACCCTCTGCATAAATCTGAGTACAAGAAAAGTGGGATCTAGTGATCAGGGTTTAAGCACTACACAAAGTGAACCACAGCCTTGCACCAATCTTTACATCTAAGCTGTTAATTAAAAATCTATACTGTGTTTTATACATATATATATTATATTTTATATGTGCATATTAATCCATTAATATATATATTTCCTTACCCCTCTTATCTAATGCTTTAAAGGTCCATAGAACGTATTAATATTATTATCATTAGTAATAACGTCATATATTTCCATTGGTGTAAACTCACAGATTGGATATTTTTTCACATCGGCAACAAAGAAGAAAGGGAGAGGCAGTAGTTTTAGCTTTGAGCTTTTGTGTTACTGCTTCATTTGGACTGGTGACTTTAACTCGCCTTAGTTTGTATCAGTGACTTTTTTTGACACTGTCTGTTCATTAATTTTTATTAGTGACTCTTGAAACTCCCTGTTTGTTTCTATAAGTGACTTTTATTTTGACACTGTCTGTTTGTTATAATTAGTGACTATTATTTTGACACTGTTATTATTAGCGATTTTTAAGTTTGACACTGTTTATTATTATGACTTATTTTGACACTGTTATTTAGTGACTTTTATTTTGAAACTGTTTGTTATTATTGGTAACTTTTATTTTGACGCTGTCTGTTATTATTAGTGATTTTTATTTTGACACTGTTATTATTAGTGATTTTTATTTTGACGCTGTCTGTTATTATTAGTGATTTTTATTTTGACACTGTTATTATTAGTGATTTTTATTTTGACACTGTCTGTTTGTTATTATTAGTGACTATTATTTTGACACTGTTATTATTAGCGATTTTTAAGTTTGACACTGTTTATTATTAGTAACTTTTATTTTGACGCTGTCTGTTATTATTAGTGATTTTTATTTTGACACTGTTATTATTAGAGATTTTTATTTTGACACTGTCTGTTTGTTATAATTAGTGACTATTATTTTGACAATGTTATTATTAGTGATTTTTAATTTGACACTGTTTATTATTCTGACTTATTTTGACACTGTTTGTTATTTAGTGACTTCTATTTTGACAGTCTGTTATTATAGTAACTTTTATTTTGACACTGTTTGTATTAGTAACTTTTATTTTGACACGATTCATTTCTTTCTATTAGTTTCTATTAGAGTCTCCCGCTCCTCCCACTAACAGAACTCTGCTCTCCACCACTGCTCTCACACACCTGACTGATGGAGCTGCAGCCGCGAGGCCGTGCTCGGTGTGTCGGTCTTCTGGCTCTCGTGGCTCAGAGTTTACATGGTCAGAGTTTACCAACTAGCTGAATTATTACATGCCTAATGGCATTCACACACACACACACACACATTATCAGTGTGTATTATCAGACACACACACTATAACATGTAACACCCATATGGTCACACACAGCGGGACAGTCTTTCTCACATGCACCACTCACACACACATACAGACATGTCAACACACACACTTGTGCTAATTAACTAGGCATTGTTGAATTCCCAGCTTTCAATTAAGCTCATAAGCATGTGTGTGTGTGTGAGTCCGGTGAGTGAGCGTCAGGCTGTGCAGAAGAGCGCGCCGCCACTGGAGGCTTCTTATCAGCCGTCATCAGCAGCCTCATTTCCATCACTGAAACGCACACTCCCCCTGCGCTTCTGCCACAGCCTGATACTTCCTCGCTGGATGTGTGTGATTGTCATGCGAGGCGAAGTGACCCCGGTGGGCACGGCTGGATAAATGAACCGCACCGCGAAGCGATCTGTGCACGGGGGGCTGGTTATATTAACCATCCCACAAAACATCCCCCCGGGAACACAGAGAGGCCAAGTCATTACCCCAAAGGCTGTCACTCACCAGCGCCCATCATACCCCGGCACTGTCTCAAGACTGATACTTCTTTACAGCACCTTAAAGAACCGGCTGCCAGCAGGAGAACGGATCTACGGACACTACTCGTACACGTCCAGAGGTCTGAGGTAGGGATGGCTAGATCTGAGCTTCCTTTTTAGTGAAGTGAATCAGGCTCCTCGGGGCCCCCAGTGTAAATGTGCAGAGCATGTCTTATGAGGATCTACCCTAGTCTAGTACCCTACTTTGCCTTGGCAAACTGAATTTGCTGAATTTCACCAGTATTGCCCTCCTCTCCATGTGGAATGGGGGGTCCTGAAAGTGGGTCAGGCTTACGTCAGCATACCCCTGACCAATCATAAGGCTCTCTCTAAGTCTGTGCAACCTGGAGAACTAAAGCTAAAGCTAAACCTGGCGAGTCTAGCCACGCCTCCCTCCCGTCCTGCGCCAGTCACCCCCGGAATTTAGCAGGTTGGGAGGTTGGGAGGGATGGGGGATCCCAACGCAGCACCATAGCTGGGGAAATCCGTGGCCTGACGCCCACCTGTACCCCACCCATACCCACACCATGCGTTCTTCTACAGCATAGATCACCCTTGAATTCCTCAAAACATCATTTTTTAAAACATAAGACCCTTTTCTTTGCACCAGAACCGATATTCAGCTTCATGCAATAGAAACCGAGATAAAAACAGGCCTCTCTTCCTCAGAGCCGCCCACTAACGCCCGCATACGCAGCAGCGCTCAGACATGCACGCTCACACACCTGCCTTTCCCCTGCTGTGCCCTATATGAGAGGGCAGAGGCCCCACCGTTTAATCTTCCTATGGATGGAGAGCATGTGAATTGCTTCCTCCTCTTCCCCCTGTGCAAATCCCAGCATGCAGACACACACACTGCTGTGCTGGAGAGACATGAGAGGACTGGAGCGTTCTCTTATAGCCCAGAGGAGACAAGAGGCAGGACAGTAGGGGCTGGGCAGATCATTGATTTTCTTTCTGACACAATACAGAGTCACGACAGCAAACTTCTTCTGCACATCAAAACGGGAGCCTGGTGATTTCTGGCGACTCAAACAGGGTTTATATGAGAACTGCATAGCTGCTGGTCACTGCTGGTCACTGTCAGAACTAAACCTAAATAGTAACCTTCTGAAAAAAGGCTGAAGAGTTAGGCTAGGCTATGCGCCAACTGTGATCCACTGAGGTGCTGTAACACAGCCAGTAAAGGCAAAGCTCATGGCTGTTGTTGTTCTCTTTATCTTCACAAGCCCTCCATAAAAAGGAAAACCATGTGTTTAATTCAAAGGCAAAATAACAGGGTGGTAAATACACTCGCTAAACCGCATCTGACCAATTTAACCCCAACCAAAGTCACACTCTCACTATTTATACATCAAATGACCACAAAAACATTAAGCATATGAATTCAACAGCACCTTTAATGTCCTCACGTTTGATGTGTGTTGTTATTGTAAAATTATTTAACAATACAAGTTCAATACTTATGCAATCATCCGCTTTTTTCGCTTTTTCCTGGTTTCCTGGTTTCACTTTATTTATTATTTATAAATCATAAAGGTGGCTAGAGGAGACCGATTTTTGCTTTATGATAATTTCTCATTAGAATATCTTAGTTTCAGGTAGAGTTTTGCGGCTCAGTCAGTAAAACATCACCTCCATACTCCAGCTTCAACTACTTTTTAGCAGATAAGTGGCTGCATTAAGTGAGGTAGGAGAGGAAGCACGCTGAACACAGCTGTATGTGTGTGTGAGGGAGAATAATAGAAGTAATAGACCTTCAGAATTCAACAGTATCAACGCCATGTTTACATCGCTAAATAAAAAGCACTAACATGTCTCTAGACTCTGTAAAAAAATAAGTGAATAAGAGTGAATAAGGCTTCTGAGTGGCTCCACATTTCACTTAAGCCATGCCTCTTTCCCATCAGCAGCCGGAGTCTGAGAGAGCACAATTGGCCATGCACCATTCTCCGGGTGGGTAGATGGCGCTCTCTCCCCTCATCACTCATAAAGGGATGTTGGTTGGCATAGGTGGCTGGGGTGGAGCTGGGGACCCGGCGTTTTCATCTGTGCAAGTCCTTACCCTCCTAGTGTCGGGAGCATTGCTAGTCCTGGAGCGGGGGCTACGAACGGGTGGGTTTACTGGTAGCACCAGATTGGAAGAAAAAAAAGGCTATAAATAAATAAATAAATAAATAAATAAATAAATAAATAAATAAAATAGTGAATTATGTAAGGAAGTTGGGGCCTTGGTAAAATGATTCATTTGCATTAAAATTAATGTACATATTAAAGTTTACAGATCAACGCACAGGTCAATACACTGCTTCTGAGAGCTGAAAGAAGAGGAAAGATACAAGATACAGGAAACAGATGGACAGTCCCAGTCTGAATACACCCACACAAGAGGCTCGTCTTTAATTCTGACCAGTTTCCACATTTCTTTGGCTTAAAGAGGCTTTAATAATACCGACTCTTTACTGTGTACTGGTCTTGTCGACGAATTCCAAGGTGTTTCAATAAAAATATCTTTGTAACTAAAGAAAACAAAAGTCCATTCGACTCAAAAGCCAAACTTTTGACTGATAATGAATGCAGCTGAATCTCCAGCAGCTGCCAAACTTGAACTCAAGTAAGTCTGGCGGTGGCTGCGGCGGGCGGGGAGAGAGAGTGCGAGCCGTGGCACCATCTGGGCCCCAAACGCACACCTCTCGCTACAGCAGAGACAATAATTAGCTGGAGGCCAGCCAGTCAAGCAGCCAGGCAAAACAGCCCTGGAAGAAGGCCATTAGCAGATTCTCCTTCAAGACAACAGCAGGGACAGATACAAACACCAAAATACAGGCAGTGAGGGAAAACACGCAGGCGGGGAGGAGAGCAAGGGCAGCCGAGTCGCTCTGCTAAGCCTGCTGGAGTCGGTAATTAACCATAGAGGGGAGAGATAAACCCACACACACACACACACACACACACACCGCCCCTCACTACCAACCGGAGTGATGCAACAGCTCGCTCCCCTTTTTCCAAGGTGAGTATGAATCCGGAGGTTTCTGAGAAGCTAGAAGTGTAGAAGCTACACTACATGTCCAAATGTTTGTGGACACCCCTTCTAATGAATGCATTCGGCTACTTTAAGTGTCACCTATTGCTGATACAGATGAGCAGATGCACACGTGCACAGCTTGTCAAGTCCCTGTAGAGAAGTACTGCCAATACATTAAGACTATCTGGCGCAGATTACATGAAGCTATTGGCACCATGCTGCCTAATGCCAGGCGTGGGCTACAGAGGGGTATAAAGCCCCCCAGCATTGAGCTGTGAAGCAGTGCAAGAGCTGTGATTTCTGGAATGATGGATAGCAGTGCGCCATCCAATACATCCAATAAGGGGGGGGTGGTGATCATCCAACATCCTGACCTCACTAATGTTCTTGTTGCTGAATGCAATCAAACCCACCCCCCAAAACCTTTGTTTTTTTAAAGGTATTACTGCTGTCCAATGAAAAACATGTATCTCCATTTTTTCCCGTTTTCAGTTTTCTCCATGGTTTGAACTCTGTAGCTGCTTCTATACACTGTGTAAGTAATTCTGGATGAATGGGCCAATAGAAATGCTCTACATTCACACTCATTGGACAGCGACCATATGGACATTTGCTCTGCTCTTGGTCTGAACTTGCTAGGACGGCCTGATCTGGCCATGCTGGTCGGCCCTTCATTCAGTCAGTCAGTCAGTTACTCAGCCAATCAGGAGGCGAAATTGCCTGCTAGGTAGTCCAGCAAAAGTTATTACAGTTCTTATTATGGGATTTTAAAGAAATGCTAGGCTACGCTAGGCTATGCAACTACTGCAAGCAATCACTGTAATGTAAACCAGCCACTGATAACAGTTGGCTTATTTGTTCAGGAGCCCACCATATAAGGAAAACCAGAGTGTTTCATTCTGAGGCAAAATAACAGGGTGGTAAATAGGCTTGAAAAACCACAAGTATTTTTTCACCCCAAGCAAAATCACATACTTGCTATTTATGCATCAAATGACAGCATTAAATACTCAATAAATACCTTCTACTACTCCAGTCCTCATAACATGTGGTAAAGGTGGTGGGACGTGGTTTCTGACGTATGTTTAGATTTAGGGCCTTTGGAAGACGTTCTTTATCCAATGCCCTTTCCAGTGCCCACAGACTCTGGTCTGGTCAGGGAACTGGACCCCAGCGTGGGCCTGTAATATGACTCACTATGTTATTTCTATGGCAACTATGATTATGACTATGACTTGTAGATGATTTAGCGGATGGTGGAACGGTGGCTGATTCTGACTAGTTCTGAGACCTTTTCAAACACCACTTTCCAGACTCCTCTGCATCTACACACTTCTTTCTGAAGACTCAGAGAGCTCTATGGATCTGGCCATGGTGGTGATCTTCACCACTCACTTCAACCATCAAGAGCAGAGCAGACTAAACGTCTGAGGTTTAAATAAGACTCTAAGACTCCTCCAGAATAATCCTCTCCAAACATGTTCTGATCATCTGCAGCTGATGTTCTGCACTGGATTCTGATTTTAGACATTTGAAGGAGTAATTAATGTGGGGTATCTTAACTTATATTATATTATATGATTATTATTATATTACATAATAAGTGTCCATATGTCAAAAAGACTCATTTTCATGGGGTTTTCATGGAAAATCCTATCCTTTACACATGACTTTATTAGCTGCATTATATTAATTATGAGTACATTAACCTCGAAGCTCTGGGACCTAGCAGATTTACTGCATTTGGGGTTAGGAGAGCGTTGTGTCACTTTTTCCCAAAATGATTCCTGTTCACAGTTCCTGTTCCAAACTCCAATTACTAAATGTGGTGCTGCTCTGAAAAGGGCAAGGAAATTGCAAATGGACCCAAAGTGCACCCGTTCTCCAGACATGGAAACGCACAGCTAGCCAAGCCAGTAAGTGTGTGCTTGAAGCTGAGCAGCTGTGAGAGATCCATCTAGCCTCCATCACTATCCTGAGATTTGGAGGCGTGATGCAGAATCTCTGCTTTTTAATGAGCCCTTTTTGCCTGCAAAAAGGCTTTTCAAATACACACATGCATACGCGCACACACACACACACACACACACACACACACCGAGTGAACTAAGCCACCGGTGAATTTAGCTGCAAGCCAGTGTATGAAAATAGCACGGCACCGTCACTCCTGTAGAATACTTAGAGATGTCAATCTTCAGGGAGGGATGTCAGGGTGCTTGTCTAGGGATCGAGAGCTCACCACCTGAGAACACGGCAGTGACCACAGCATGTGGCACCTATTGGCTCCTAAACTTGGCTATAGAAGACTGTATATTTGGCACTGTTGCCTCACACTTCCCTTGAACCCTGCAACATAACACTGACATAACCATGCCATAAACATGTTACCAGTAACGGTAACATAACTAGAAAGCAAGTAAGCACCATAACATTAGCACCACCTGTCTAATATTGAGTAGGTCACCCTTGAGCAGACACAACAGATCTGACCGTTCAAGGCATGGAGACCTCAAAAAAATATATATGGGTACCATTAGCAGCTGATCCTTTAAATGCTGTAAAATGTGAGGTGGGCCCCCCACTTTTGGAAGGTGCTGATCACTGCATCATGGGAACGCCCCACAAGACCTTGGCCCAGATTCTTACACTCGCCCATTTCTCCTTCTTTTTACATCTTCATCAACTTCAAGAACTGCCTGTTCACTTGCTGCCTAATATGTAGATCCCACCACTTGACAGATGAAGCCCCTGTAGATGAAGATAGTCAATGTTTTTCATTTTACTTGGTACTAATGTTATGGCCTCATAACACGTGGTAAAGGTGGTGGGACGTGGTTTCTGACGTATGTTTAGATTTAGGGCCTTTGGAAGACGTTCTTTTTTCAATGCCCTTTCCAGTGCCCACAGACTCTGGTCTGGTCAGGGAACTGGACCCCAGCGTGGGCCTGTAATATGACTCACTATGTTATTTCTATGGCAACTATGATTTCTGATTTCCTATTTCTGATAACTAAGCAAGTTGGTGGTAACCCATAAAAAAAAACTGACTGGAAAAAGGAACCGAGTATGATTCATTGTCTCATAATGAGCCATTACTAAACGATACAACGGCAGCAGGTAGGAGATTAGCGCTCACGCAGTACTTCTCAATGTTTCACACAAATCGTAATGGAGAAGCCATTTCTACATTCTGCTTAATAAATGAATCAGCATTAATTATCACGCTCATTACAGGAGACGTACATTACTATGACCATCTGGTCTGTTAAACGTCTGCCTGGTTTCATAGTGACCACGTTAACAGAAGTGCCTGATCTGAAGGAATACCGTCTCCGCTGCACTGATCGCTACACTAGTCTCACAGGCTGAGGTGGGATCCACGCTCCTTGATGTGTCTCTCGAAACGCTCAAGAGGAAATGAAAGAAGCGTTTCAGCTCAAGCCTTTCCTCGTCACTCCCACATTTCGACACTCCTGACACGGAAACAAAACTAAAAGAGCAGTGAAACCATTCGTACACTGACATCACACTCAATTTCAGAACTTTCGCTGCAAATTCAGCAGCCATTCCACATTGGACTTACTTGGTCTTGCTAAATAACACAGTGACTGATTACAGAGCATGTCCAATAGTTGATTACAGACCCAAAAGTTCTACAAGCTCACATTTTTTTCACTTCTGCATCTCACTTTAGTCAACAATACAAATGAATAATATATGCGCTACATGGACAAAAGTATTGGGACACTTGCTCACTTTTTTTCCATTGTTTCTTTCAAAATCCAATGTATTAAAGAGTTTATCCTGCTTTTGCTGGAGTAACTGTCTTGACTGTTGAGAAGAAGGCTTTTTACTAGATTTTGGAGGAACACTGCTGTAAGGATTTGATTGCATTCAGCGACAAGAGCCTTACTGATGTCAGCATGTTGGATGATCACCATCCCAGCTCGTCTGCAACTCCCCAGCTGGTACTGGATGGAGCACCATCATAAGGCTTTATTGGCTCAAATAGCGTTTTCCAGACTGTAGTACTTGCTGATTGGTTAGTGGCTCACCTGAGCGGTCTGCTCTCTCTGCTGTCATAGATGTAGAAGAAGACCTCCAGCTCCTCGCCCAAGTTGGAGCTCATCAGGCTCTTCATGTGGACAAACAGGTGATGCGTACTGGCAGGGACCGGCGTCTCCTTTTTACGATGTCGATGTTCCATCTGGTGTACACAGAGAGTGACAGACAGACAGACAGACAGACAGAACACAAGCGTTAACAATCCCACCAGCCTTCCGATTCTCATAAGCTATTCTGGTTTAACAAGGCCAAATATCACCGGCCAGCCACTGTTTACTCTGCCAACCACACGGCCTGATGGCATCCCAGGGAGTTTGGTCGGTCTGGAGAGAAAGCTAACAATGTATGCAAACACATTTAGATCTCTGTCTCTCTCCGATACCCACAAACGCAGGGGGGCCAAAAGTCCCTGCATGTTTTTCGTCCGAAATTGTATTGAATATTCCATTTGAATCCAGAGGCACAGTATTCCCAGCATGAGCCCTTTATAGTTGGCTAAATCTAATTTGTTTCACTTAACATGCCTCTCGGTTGTTTCGACACAGGAGGCCTGAATGTCAAATGTGCTCACACACACACACACACACACACACTGTCTGCATACATGATTATCTGGACTAGGGCTGTCAGGACATCGGAATTTTGATACTGATCCAAATGTGATATCCTAGTGATGGGTCCACCAGTGGGTCCAAAGTGTTATTACAAACCCACCAGCTTGTCCAGAAGTCCCTGTAGTTACTGAGTAATACAAGACACAGATTTAACCCATCCGTGCAGTGAAAACACACACACAAACACACACACATACACACTAGTGATCATGAGCCATGAGCACACATGCCGGGAGTGGTGCCCGGGGAGCAGAGAGGGTGAAGGGCCACGGTCAAGGGGAAGCCCCAGGTATCGAACCACAACCCGGTCATCATGCAGGAGTGGGTCAGCAGATGTTTCTCCTGCACTGTAAGACAATGATTGACGGCATCTCAAGTAATTTAGCTCCTACTAATTCTTCTGTACTTATTAGGTATTCAACACGTAGTAATTAGCACCTAATAATGTAGTGCCAACTAATTATTCATTACCTACTAATTACTCAGTACCAACTAATAATTCAGTACTACTAATTATTCATCACTTACTAATTACTCAGTACCTCAGTTTTAGTTCATTTCTATTAAATATTCAGTACTTACAAATAAATCAGTACCAGCTTTTATTATTATTATTATTATTATCACAATTATTCTGTACCAACTAATTATTCAATACTAATTACTAATTAGTCAACAAGTAGTAATTACATTTACATTACATTACATTTACAGCATTTAGCTGACGCTCTTACCCAGAGCGACTTACAAGTTAATCGTATTACAGAGGAGAGCCAATGTAGTGTTAGGAGTCTTGCCCAAGGACTCTTATTGGTGTAGCGCAGCACCAGACAGCACCCAGACTGGGAATCGAACCCCAGTCTTCCACGTGGTGAGGTAGCTCACTAGCAGGTAGTGGTATTATCCGTTGCGCCACACCAACCAACTAATTATTTCATTTCTATTAAATATTCAGTACCTATAAATTAATCAGTACCAACTAATTACTCTGTACCTACAAATAATTCACTATAAATGATTCCCTCAGTACATACTAATTATTCAATTTGTAGTAATTAATGTCCACTAATTTAGAACCTACAAATTATTCACAACCAATTAAATACTCAGTACCTTCTGATTAATCATCAAGTAGTAATTAAGTATATATTCAGTATCTACTTGTAGTTCAATAGAAACTGTTAACCTATTAATTAGTCAGTGTAATTATTTGGTACTTACTAATTATTCTGTACCTACGAATGATTCAAAAGTTGAATTATTTAGTACTAACTATTCAGCATGTACTTATTATCCAGTAAGATGACTTATCCAGTACTAATTATTCCAAATCTACTAATTACTAACTATTCAGTACCTAATTATTCAATAAGTACTAATTATCCAGTACCTACTACTACTACCACCACCTACCTTTATGTTATGTAAAGTATGCGCCACATAGAGGTGTCTCTTTAGTTATTAAAGGTTAAAGTAAAGCGCCCCCAATACACACCTCCAGCTGATGACGTCACAGTGTGATGCACTTTACAGGCAAGTAGAGCCACGCAAACACACCACAGCTTCATTCTGGTGTGTGTGTGTGTGTGTGTGTGTACAGAAACAGTAATGGCTAGCTTTGAATCATTCAGCCAAGAACATAGCCCCCTACTTCTCCAGATGGCCTCAGAGAGAGATGCCAACATGCAGCTCCACTGACTATTCCTTCCGCTACCGTACAGAGAGAGAGAGAGAGAGAGAGAGTGAGAGAGAGATGGAGAGGGAGAGAGAGAGAGGGAGAGGGTGAGAGAGAGAGAGAGAGAGGAGGAGAAGGAGGGGGGGAAAGAGAGAGAGAGAGGGAGAGAGAGAGAGAGAGAGAGAGAGAGAGAGAGAGAGAGAGAGAGAGAGAGAGAGCAAGAAGGGAAGAGTGAGAGACAGAGAGAGGTGAAGAAGCAGTGGGAGACGCTGGAATTCCACCTCCCTCCAGAAGCTCCACCCAGGCAGGCCTCCTTAAACCTCTTACTTTCTCTCCATAATCACTGCACGAACACACACACACACACACACACACACACACACACACACACACACACACACACACACTCAATCAGTGTCTCCATAATCAGTGACCTGCAGTGTCTATCAACCGTGAAAACGCCTCCGAGAAAGAACCTCTAAAAGTTCTAGAAAAGGATGTGAAACTATGTTGACATATTTTATGATGTGAAACCTCTCGCCAACTTCTTTCCCATGTTGTATCTTCCTTCCTCTCTCTCTCTCTCTCTCTCTCTCTCTCTCTCACTCACACACACACACACACAGTAATTCCTCAGCGGCTAATTAAAGCGCGTGTGGGCAGAGTGTGTGACCTGCTTTAGTCCTGTGCCATTCATCACACTGTACTGAGCGTGTGCCACTGTTAATGAGCCCAGTCTAAACACAGTTGTTGAGAGTTACGCCCTGGAAGAGAACACACACACACACACTCACACACTGGTCAGCCATAACATTAGCACCACTACATTAGGTAAAGCTAAAACACTGACGAACACTGATCCATCTGTAATGGATAGATGACTGGGTCAGAACGTCTCCAAAACTTCAGGCAGGTCTTGTGGGGAGTTACCGGTATGCAGTGGTCAGTACCTAGCAAATGTGCTCCAGGAAAGGACAACCAGTGAACCATGGGCACCTAGGGCTCACTGATGCGATCCACGGAGGCCCATTAGAGATGCTCAACCCTGCAGTTAATCGACTGAATTTCGAGGCTTAGTCTAGTGTTATTTAAAGCAGCATTATGCAAAAATTGGCATTTGTTGCTCCTGTGCTCCCCTACAGCCAGAATTGTCACGCTTTTTTATAAGCCAGCCCTTACATGCATTTATGGACAAGCTGAGAGATCCAGAATAGATCCAGATAAAGGAGCATGTGGGCCGAGGCTGAACTTTGCATTAGCTTTGATTCAGTAAAGTAAAGTGTGCAGGGGACGGGCACTTCAGGACCCAGCCTGAGGAACACTGCTGTACAGGCCTGCGCTCATGCCTGTGGTGGTAGTGAGTGATTGGGATGGATAGACACATAGATTATGCAGTAACTGTAAGTGCAAACAGCAGAGGTGCAGGACACTTCGGGTCACATTCAGCACACAAGACGCGCTCCTTTAACAAGCTCCAAGCAACTTAATTACACCACACCAGAGATTCCCCGCTGTCAGCAAGGATCCCGCCCCCGCTGGTTGACTCCTGCATCCGTGACCGCTGTAATTGTCTTTGTTTTATGTTGCCACTTTGTCGCAGAATTACTGTCATTTACTGCAGCCTGGTAATGGAGACACATTAGGCTTTCTTCCGCAGCCTCTCTTGTTCAGCGGAAAGGGATTAAGTGGTTAAATTACGCTCGGAGAAAGCAAAGCCGGCTCTGGAGAAGCAGCCCCCAAGGCTGCGGAGGAGGATGCGGTTGCTATGGCAATGTGGCGGCGTCACCCTGGGGGAGGGAGATTGTGGAATGCAAAACAACGTACCAGTCTGTAGAGCTCGGTGGCGCTGATGTCGTCGGGGTCCACCATGCTGAACTCTTTCCGAGGGACCAGGTCCAGACCCAGCTGCCTAGAAGAGCAAACACACACACACACACACACACACACACACTTACATTAGCACTTCTCGAGATAACAGATTAACAGAAGTTCATAAATGATGCATCAAGTAGAGAAAGATAGGAAAAGTGAGGGAAGGGGAAAAGAGGAAAAGTGAGGGAAGAGGAAAAGTGAGGGAAGGGGAAAGGAGGAAAAGTGAGGGAAGAGGAAAAGTGAGGGAAGAGGAAAAGAGGAAAAGTGAGGGAAGAGGAAAAGTGAGGGAAGAGGAAAAGAGGAAAAGTGAGGGAAGAGGAAAGGAGGAAAAGTGAGGGAAGAGGAAAAGAGGAAAAGTGAGGGAAGAGGAAAAGAGGAAAAGTGAGGGAAGAGGAAAAGGAGAAAAGTGAGGGAAGAGGAAAGGAGGAAAAGTGAGGGAAGAGGAAAAGTAAGGGGAAGAGGAAAGGAGGAAAAGTGAGGGAAGAGGAAAAGTGAGGGAAGAGGAAAAGAGGAAAGGAGAAAAGTGATGGAAGAGGAAAGGAGGAAAAGTGAGGGAAGAGGAAAAGTGAGGGAAGAGAAAAGGAGGAAAAGTGAGGGAAGAGGAAAAGTGAGGGAAGAGGAAAAGGAGAAAAGTGAGGGAAGAGGAAAAGTGAGGGAAGAGGAAATGAGGAAAAGTGAGGGAAGAGGAAAAGGAGAAAAGTGAGGGAAGAGGAAAAGTGAGGGAAGAGAAAAGGGGAAAAGTGAGGGAAGAGGAAAAGAGGAAAGGAGAAAAGTGATGGAAGAGGAAAGGAGGAAAAGTGAGGGAAGAGGAAAAGAGGAAAGGAGAAAAGTGATGGAAGAGGAAAGGAGGAAAAGTGAGGGAATAGGAAAAGAGGAAAAGTGAGGGAAGAGGAAAAGAGGAAAAGGAAGAGGAAGAGGAAAGGAGGAAAAGTGAGGGAAGAGGAAAAGTGAGGGAAGAGGAAAGGAGGAAAAGTGAGGGAAGAGGAAAAGTGAGGGAAGAGGAAAAGGAGAAAAGTGAGGGAAGAGGAAAAGTGAGGGAAGAGGAAATGAGGAAAAGTGAGGGAAGAGGAAAAGGAGAAAAGTGAGGGAAGAGGAAAAGTGAGGGAAGAGAAAAGGGGAAAAGTGAGGGAAGAGGAAAAGAGGAAAGGAGAAAAGTGAGGGAAGAGGAAAAGAGGAAAGGAGAAAAGTGATGGAAGAGGAAAGGAGGAAAAGTGAGGGAATAGGAAAAGAGGAAAAGTGAGGGAAGAGGAAAAGAGGAAAAGGAAGATGAAGAGGAAAGGAGGAAAAGTGAGGGAAGAGGAAAAGTGAGGGAAGAGGAAAAGAGGAAAAGGAAGATGAAGAGGAAAGGAGGAAAAGTGAGGGAAGAGGAAAAGTGAGGGAAGAGGAAAAGGAGAAAAGTGAGGGAAGAGGAAAAGTGAGGGAAGAGGAAATGAGGAAAAGTGAGGGAAGAGGAAAAGGAGAAAAGTGAGGGAAGAGGAAAAGTGAGGGAAGAGAAAAGGGGAAAAGTGAGGGAAGAGGAAAGGAGGAAAAGAGAGGGAAGAGAAAAAGAGAGGGAAGAGAAAAAGAGAGGGAAGAGGAAAGATTAGGTGAGGGAAGAGGAAAAGGAGAAAAGAGAGGGAAGAGGAAAAGAGGGAAGAGGAAAAGAGGAAAGGTGAGGGAGGAGGAAAAGTGAGGGAAGAGGAAAGATTAGGTGAGGGAAGAGGAAAAGAGGAAAAGTGAGGGAAGAGGAAATATGAGGGAAGAGGAAAAGAGGGAAAGTGAGGGAAGAGGAAAAGTGAGGGAAGAGGAAAAGAGGAAAAGTGAGGGAAGAGGAAAAGTGAGGGAAGGCAGAAGGAAGGGAAGTGAGGGTGGGAGGGAGGAAAGAAAGAAAGAAGAAACAAAGAAAAGGGAGGGAGGAAACAAGTGAGGGAGAAAGGAAGTAGGGAAGAAAGGAAAGAAGAAAAGTGAGTGAGTGAGGAAGGAGACAAGAAGGAAGGACATAAGGAAAGTGAGTTAGTGAAGAAGGAAGGGAAGAAAGACGCACTCGTTTCCCCAGTCCAGACGGGCAGTGATGTGCTGTTTGACATCCCTCATGCGGTCGTGGGTCAGGGAGCCCAACAGAACCTGCTGCCGCAGATCCAAGATCTCATTCATGACATGCCACAGCCTGTGGAACAGATCCCCCTCGTTCTTCTGCAGAGATATGCCCAGAGAACAGCATGTTAAAGTGACAAAAGTATTGGGACACCTGCTCATTCTTTGTTTCTTTTAAATCAAGAGTATTACAAAAATAAACTGTCTCTACTGTCCAGGGAAGGCCTGTCTGTAGCATTGCTGTGAGGATTTGATTGGATTTAGCAATATGAATGGTAGTGAGGTCAGGATGATGGATGATGATCACCACCCCACCTCATCATCCCCAACACATCCCAAAAAGTACTGGATGGAGCTCCACCATCATTCCAGTGAACACAGTTCTTCCACTGCTCCACAGCTCAACACTGGGGGGCTTAATACCCCTCTATTAGCCCTCGCCTGGCTTTAGGCAGCATGGTGCCTAATGCGATAGGTTTGATGGTGCCGATCTTATTTATGTTATTATTGGCTTCACTGATGAGGCCGTGGCTGATATTCTGATACTTACTACGTAGAGCTGCTTCCACATGGTGCCCCAGTCCCGCAAGGTGGACGTCATCTCTGTGATGACAGTGTCTTCTTTGGGTACCACCGTCTCAAACTGCCTGTGGAGCAAAAGAGGGAGAGCACCAAGTCAGCCAAAAGTGCTAGAACAGTGTTCTAGATATCATAAGAATTCATGCAACTGAATATTAAAGGGCCCATATCAGGAAAAACCAAGCTTTATTACTTGTGATGTCACAGAAATCAACACATTTACATATATATGTCTATCAAGTCTACAGCAGTTTAGCTCCACCCACAATAAGGGTTTCAGCCCAGACTACCTCTTAAATAAGACCAGCACAGGGCAGCCAATCAGAACAAATTGGCCATGCTAGAAACAGCCCTGTGAGAATATTAAAGGGTCTATATTAAGAAAAACATCACATGCATATATACATATTTACATATATATAATCAACAGCAGTTTTGCTCCACCTATTCAAGACTTCTTCTTGAATATGGCACAGTAAGGGGCAGCCAATTAGAACAGAGAGTATTTACATACATCAGTCTTAAAGGCACAGTAACAAATTAGCCAAAGTGCTAGAACTGTTAAGCTCCACCCACTCATGCTGATGTCATCGGGAGGATGTCAACACAGACTTCTTAA